>NC_134357.1:275183734-275399933 GCF_048569485.1 Anomaloglossus baeobatrachus | reverse complement strand
ACTCAGACTCACACTCAACACTCAGACTCACACTCAGCACTCACACTCAGACTCAGACTCACACTCAGACTCACACTCAGACTCAGACTCAGACTCACACTCACACTCAGACTCACACTCACACTCACACTCAGACTCAGACTCAGACTCAGACTCAGACTCAGACTCACACTCAGACTCACACTCAGACTCAGACTCAGACTCAGACTCACACTCAGACTCAGACTCAGACTCAGACTCACACTCACACTCACACTCACACTCAGACTCAGACTCAGACTCAGACTCAGACTCAGACTCAGACTCACACTCACACTCACCACTCACACTCAGACTCAGACTCAGACTCACACTCACACTCAGACTCACACTCAGACTCACACTCAGACTCAGACTCACACTCAGACTCACACTCAGACTCACACTCAGACTCACACTCACACTCACACTCACACTCAGACTCAGACTTACACTCACACTCACACTCAGACTCAGCACTCACGACTCACACTCAGACTCAGCACTCACACTCACACTCACACTCACACTCAGACTCAGACTCAGACTCAGACTCAGACTCAGACTCAGCACTCAGACTCACACTCAGACTCAGACTCACACTCAGACTCACACTCACACTCACACTCAGACTCAGACTCAGACTCACACTCACACTCACACTCACACTCACACTCACACTCACACTCAGACTCACACTCAGACTCAGACTCAGACTCACACTCAGCACTCACACTCACACTCAGACTCAGACTCAGACTCAGACTCAGACTCAGACTCACACGCACACACACTCACTCACACTCACACTCACACTCACACTCACACTCAGAATCACACTCACACTCAGACTCAGACTCAGACTCAGACTCACACTCAGACTCAACTCAGACTCAGACTCAGACTCAGACTCACACTCAGACTCACACTCACACTCACACTCAGACTCAGACTCAGACTCACACTCACACTCAGACTCACACTCAGACTCAGACTCAGACTCAGACTCACACTCACACTCACACTCACACTCAGACTCACACTCAGACTCAGACTCAGACTCACACTCACACTCAGACTCAGACTCAGACTCAGACTCAGACTCAGACTCAGACTCACACTCACACTCACACTCAGACTCAGACTCAGACTCAGACTCACACTCAGACTCACACTCAGACTCAGACTCAGACTCAGACTCACACTCAGACTCACACTCAGACTCAGACTCACACTCACACTCAGACTCAGACTCAGACTCAGACTCAGACTCAGACTCACACTCACACTCACACTCAGACTCAGACTCAGACTCAGACTCAGACTCAGACTCACACTCAGACTCAGACTCAGACTCAGACTCAGACTCACACTCAGACTCACACTCACACTCACACTCAGACTCAGACTCAGACTCACACTCACACTCAGACTCACACTCAGACTCAGACTCAGACTCAGACTCACACTCACACTCACACTCACACTCAGACTCACACTCAGACTCAGACTCAGACTCACACTCACACTCAGACTCAGACTCAGACTCAGACTCACACTCAGACTCAGACTCAGACTCAGACTCACACTCAGACTCAGACTCAGACTCAGACTCACACTCAGACTCACACTCAGACTCAGACTCAGACTCAGACTCACACTCAGACTCACACTCAGACTCAGACTCACACTCAGACTCACACTCAGACTCAGACTCAGACTCAGACTCAGACTCACACTCACACTCACACTCAGACTCAGACTCAGACTCAGACTCAGACTCAGACTCAGACTCAGACTCACACTCAGACTCAGACTCAGACTCACACTCACGACTCACACTCAGACTCAGACTCAGACTCACACTCAGACTCACGACTCACACTCAGACTCAGACTCAGACTCAGACTCAGACTCACACTCACACTCACGACTCACACTCAGACTCACACTCAGACTCAGACTCAGACTCAGACTCACACTCACACTCACACTCAGACTCAGACTCAGACTCAGACTCAGACTCAGACTCAGACTCAGACTCAGACTCACACTCACACTCACACTCAGACTCAGACTCAGACTCACACTCAGACTCACACTCAGACTCAGACTCAGACTCAGACTCACACTCAGACTCACACTCAGACTCAGACTCACACTCAGACTCAGACTCAGACTCAGACTCAGACTCACACTCAGACTCACACTCAGACTCACACTCAGACTCAGACTCAGACTCAGACTCAGACTCAGACTCAGACTCACACTCACACTCAGACTCAGACTCAGACTCAGACTCAGACTCACACTCACACTCAGACTCACACTCAGACTCACACTCAGACTCACACTCACACTCAGACTCACACTCAGACTCACACTCAGACTCAGACTCAGACTCACACTCAGACTCACACTCACACTCAGACTCACACTCAGACTCAGACTCACACTCACACTCAGACTCAGACTCAGACTCACACTCACACTCACACTCACACTCACACTCACACTCACACTCACGACTCACACTCAGCACTCAGACTCACACTCACACTCACACTCAGACTCAGACTCACACTCAGACTCACACTCAGACTCAGACTCAGACTCAGACTCAGACTCACACTCAGACTCAGACTCACACTCAGACTCACACTCAGACTCAGACTCAGACTCAGACTCAGACTCAGACTCAGACTCAGACTCACACTCACACTCAGACTCAGACTCAGACTCACACTCAGACTCACACTCACACTCAGACTCACACTCAGACTCACACTCAGACTCACACTCACACTCAGACTCACACTCAGACTCAGACTCAGACTCAGACTCAGACTCACACTCAGACTCACACTCACACTCAGACTCAGACTCAGACTCAGACTCAGACTCACACTCACGACTCACACTCACACTCACACTCACACTCAGCACTCACACTCACACTCAGACTCACACTCAGACTCAGCACTCACGACTCAGACTCAGCACTCAGACTCAGACTCACACTCACACTCACACTCACACTCAGACTCACACTCAGACTCAGCACTCAGACTCAGACTCAGACTCACACTCAGACTCACGACTCACACTCAGACTCACACTCAGCACTCAGACTCAGACTCAGACTCACACTCAGACTCAGACTCAGACTCAGACTCAGACTCAGACTCAACTCACACTCAGACTCACACTCAGCACTCACACTCAGCACTCAGACTCAGACTCACACTCACACTCACACTCAGACTCAGACTCACACTCAGACTCAGACTCAGACTCACACTCACACTCAGACTCACACTCACACTCAGACTCAGACTCACACTCACACTCACACTCAGACTCAGACTCAGACTCAGACTCAGACTCAGACTCAGCACTCACGACTCACACTCAGACTCAGACTCAGACTCACACTCAGACTCACACTCACACTCACACTCAGACTCAGACTCACACTCACACTCAGACTCACACTCAGACTCAGACTCAGACTCAGACTCACGACTCACACTCACACTCACACTCAGACTCAGACTCAGACTCACACTCACACTCAGACTCAGCCAACTCAGACTCACACTCAGCACTCAGCACTCACACTCAGACTCACACTCACACTCAGACTCACACTCAGACTCACACTCAGACTCAGACTCAGCACTCAGCACTCAGACTCAGACTCACACTCAGCACTCAGACTCAGCACTCACGACTCAGACTCACACTCAGCACTCACACTCAGACTCACACTCAGACTCACACTCAGACTCAGACTCAGACTCACACTCACGACTCACACTCAGACTCACACTCACACTCAGACTCAGACTCACACTCACACTCACACTCAGACTCAGACTCAGACTCAGACTCACACTCAACTCAGACTCAGACTCAGACTCAGACTCAACTCACACTCACACTCAGACTCAGACTCAGACTCAGACTCAGACTCAGACTCAGACTCACACTCAGACTCAGACTCACACTCAGACTCAGACTCACACTCACACTCACACTCAGACTCAGACTCAGACTCAGACTCAGACTCAGACTCACACTCAGACTCAGACTCAGACTCAGACTCAGACTCAGACTCACACTCAGACTCACACTCACACTCAGACTCAGACTCAGACTCAGACTCAGACTCAGACTCACACTCACTCAACTCAGACTCAGACTCAGACTCAGACTCAGACTCACACTCAGACTCAGACTCAGACTCAGACTCAGACTCAGACTCAGACTCAGACTCAGACTCAGACTCACACTCAGACTCAGACCTCAGACTCAGACTCACACTCAGACTCAGACTCAGACTCAGACTCACACTCAGACTCAGCACTCAGACTCAGACTCACACTCAGACTCAGACTCAGACTCACACTCAGACTCAGACTCAGACTCAGACTCAGACTCAGACTCAGACTCAGACTCACACTCAGCACTCAGACTCACACTCAGACTCAGACTCAGACTCAGACTCACACTCAGACTCACACTCAGCACTCAGACTCAGACTCAGACTCAGACTCACACTCACACTCACACTCAGACTCACACTCAGCACTCACACTCAGACTCACACTCACACTCAGACTCAGACTCAGACTCAGACTCAGACTCAGCACTCAGACTCACACTCAGACTCAGACTCACACTCAGACTCACACTCACACTCAGACTCAGACTCAGACTCAGACTCACACTCAGACTCACACTCAGACTCAGACTCACACTCAGACTCAGCACTCACACTCAGACTCAGACTCACACTCAGACTCACACTCACACTCACACTCACACTCACACTCACACTCAGACTCACACTCAGACTCAGACTCAGACTCAACTCAGACTCAGCACTCAGACTCACGACTCAGACTCAGACTCAGACTCAGACTCAGACTCACACTCAGACTCACACTCACACTCAGACTCACACTCACACTCACACTCACACTCAGACTCAGACTCAGACTCAGACTCACACTCACACTCAGACTCACACTCACACTCAGCACTCAGACTCAGCACTCACACTCAGACTCAGACTCAGACTCAGACTCAGACTCACACTCAGACTCACACTCAGACTCACACTCACACTCAGACTCACACTCACACTCAGACTCAGACTCAGACTCAGACTCACACTCAGACTCACACTCACACTCAGACTCACACTCAGACTCACACTCACACTCAGACTCAGACTCAGACTCAGACTCACACTCAGCACTCACACTCACACTCAGCACTCACACTCACACTCACACTCAGACTCACACTCAGACTCAGACTCAGACTCAGACTCACACTCAGACTCACACTCACACTCAGACTCAGACTCAGACTCAGACTCACACTCAGACTCACACTCACACTCACACTCACACTCAGACTCACACTCACACTCAGACTCAGACTCAGACTCAGACTCACACTCAGACTCACACTCAGACTCAGACTCACACTCACACTCAGACTCACACTCAGACTCAGACTCAGACTCACACTCACACTCACACTCAACTCAGACTCAGACTCAGACTCAGACTCACACTCAGACTCACACTCAGACTCAGACTCACACTCAGACTCAGACTCAGACTCAGACTCAGACTCAGACTCAGACTCACACTCAGACTCACACTCAGCACTCAGACTCAGACTCAGACTCAGACTCAGACTCAGACTCAGACTCAGACTCAGACTCACACTCACACTCAGACTCAGACTCAGACTCAGCACTCAGACTCACACTCAGACTCAGACTCACACTCAGACTCAGACTCAGACTCAGACTCAGACTCAGACTCACACTCAGACTCAGACTCAGACTCAGACTCAGACTCAGACTCAGACTCAGACTCAGACTCAGCACTCAGACTCACACTCACACTCACACTCAGACTCAGACTCAGACTCAGACTCACACTCAGACTCACACTCAGACTCAGACTCACACTCAGACTCAGACTCAGCACTCACGACTCACACTCAGACTCACACTCACACTCAGACTCACACTCAGACTCAGACTCAGACTCAGACTCACACTCACACTCAGACTCAGACTCAGACTCAGACTCAGACTCACGACTCACACTCAGACTCAGACTCAGACTCAGACTCAGACTCAGACTCACACTCAGACTCAGCACTCACACTCAGACTCAGACTCAGACTCAGACTCACACTCAGACTCACACTCAGACTCAGACTCAGACTCAGACTCACACTCAGACTCACACTCAACTCAGACTCACACTCAGACTCAGACTCAGACTCAGACTCAGACTCAGACTCAGACTCAGACTCAGACTCAGACTCACACTCAGACTCACACTCACACTCAGACTCAGACTCAGACTCAGACTCAGACTCAGACTCAGACTCAGACTCACACTCACACTCACACTCAGACTCAGACTCAGACTCAGACTCACACTCAGACTCACACTCAGACTCAGACTCAGACTCAGACTCAGACTCAGACTCAGCACTCACACTCAGACTCACACTCAGACTCAGACTCAGACTCACACTCACACTCAGACTCAGACTCAGACTCAGACTCAGACTCAGACTCAGACTCACACTCACACTCAGACTCAGACTCAGACTCACACTCAGACTCAGACTCAGACTCAGACTCAGACTCAGACTCACACTCAGACTCACACTCACACTCAGACTCAGCACTCAGACTCAGACTCAGACTCAGACTCACACTCACACTCAGACTCACTCAGACTCACACTCAGACTCAGACTCAGACTCAGACTCACACTCAGCACTCACGACTCACACTCAGACTCAGACTCAGACTCAGACTCACACTCAGACTCACACTCACACTCAGACTCACACTCAGACTCACACTCAGACTCAGACTCAGCACTCAGACTCACACTCAGACTCAGCACTCAGACTCAGACTCAGACTCACACTCAGACTCACACTCACACTCAGACTCACACTCACACTCAGACTCACACTCACACTCAGACTCACACTCAGACTCAGACTCACACTCACACTCACACTCAGACTCAGACTCAGACTCAGACTCAGACTCAGACTCAGACTCAGACTCACACTCAACACTCAGACTCAGACCAACTCAGACTCACACTCACACTCAGACTCACACTCACGACTCAGACTCACACTCACTCAGACTCACACTCAGACTCACACTCAGACTCAGACTCACACTCAGACTCAGACTCAGACTCAGACTCACGACTCAGACTCAGACTCACGACTCAGCACTCAGACTCAGACTCAGACTCAGACTCAGACTCACACTCACACTCACACTCAGACTCAGACTCAGACTCAGACTCACACTCAGACTCACACTCAGACTCACACTCACACTCAGACTCAGACTCAGCACTCACACTCAGACTCAGACTCAGACTCAGACTCACACTCAGACTCACACTCACACTCACACTCACACTCACACTCACACTCAGACTCACACTCAGACTCAGACTCAGACTCAGACTCACACTCAGACTCACACTCACACTCAGACTCAGACTCAGACTCAGACTCAGACTCAGACTCACACTCACACTCAGACTCACACTCACCACTCAGACTCAGACTCAGACTCACACTCAGACTCACACTCACACTCAGACTCAGACTCAGACTCAGACTCAGACTCAGACTCAGACTCAGACTCACACTCAGACTCAGACTCAGACTCACACTCAGACTCACACTCAGACTCAGACTCACGACTCAGCACTCACACTCAGACTCAGACTCAGACTCAGACTCAGACTCACACTCACACTCAGACTCAGACTCAGACTCAGACTCAGACTCACACTCACACTCACACTCAGACTCAGACTCAGACTCACACTCAGACTCAGACTCACACTCAGACTCAGACTCAGACTCACACTCAGACTCAGAACTCAGACTCACACTCAGACTCAGACTCAGACTCAGACTCAGACTCAGACTCACACTCAGCACTCACACTCAGACTCAGACTCAGACTCACGACTCAGACTCAGACTCACACTCACACTCAGACTCAGACTCAGACTCAGACTCAGACTCAGACTCACACTCAGACTCAGACTCAGACTCAGACTCAGACTCACACTCACACTCAGACTCAGACTCAGACTCAACTCAGACTCACACTCAGACTCACACTCAGACTCACACTCACACTCAGACTCAGACTCAGACTCACACTCACACTCACACTCAGACTCACACTCAGACTCACACTCACACTCACGACTCAGACTCAGACTCAGACTCAGACTCAGACTCAGACTCAGACTCACACTCAGACTCACACTCACACTCAGACTCAGACTCACACTCAGACTCACACTCAGACTCAGACTCAGACTCACACTCACACTCACACTCAGACTCACACTCAGACTCACACTCAGACTCAGACTCAGACTCAGACTCAGACTCAGACTCAGACTCAGACTCAGACTCAGACTCAGACTCAGACTCAGACTCAGAACTCACACTCAGCACTCAGACTCAGACTCCACACTCAGACTCAGACTCACACTCACACTCAGACTCACACTCAGACTCAGACTCAGACTCAGACTCACACTCACACTCAGACTCAGACTCAGACTCAGACTCAGACTCAGACTCAGACTCACACTCACACTCAGACTCAGACTCAACTCAGACTCAGACTCAGACTCAGACTCACACTCACACTCAGACTCAAGACTCAGACTCACACTCAGACTCAGACTCAGACTCAGACTCAGACTCACACTCACACTCAGACTCAACTCAGACTCAGACTCAGACTCACGACTCAGCACTCAGACTCAGACTCAGACTCACACTCACACTCAGACTCAGACTCAGACTCAGACTCAGACTCAGACTCAGACTCAGACTCACACTCAGACTCAGACTCAGACTCAGACTCAGACTCAGACTCACACTCACACTCAGACTCAGACTCAGACTCAGACTCACACTCACACTCAGACTCAGACTCACACTCAGACTCAGCACTCACACTCAGACTCAGACTCAGACTCAGACTCAGACTCAGACTCAGACTCAGACTCAGACTCACACTCAGACTCACGACTCAGACTCAGACTCAGACTCAGACTCACACTCACACTCAGACTCAGCACTCAGACTCAGACTCAGACTCAGACTCACACTCAGACTCAGACTCACACTCACACTCAGACTCAGACTCAGACTCAGACTCAGACTCAGACTCAGACTCACACTCAGACTCAGACTCAGACTCAGACTCACACTCAGACTCACACTCAGACTCACACGCACACGCACACTCAGACTCAGACTCAGACTCAGACTCAGACTCAGCACTCACACTCAGACTCAGACTCACACTCAGACTCAGACTCAGACTCACACTCACACTCAGACTCACACTCACACTCAGACTCACACTCACACTCAGACTCAGACTCACACTCAGACTCAGACTCAGACTCAGACTCAGACTCACACTCACACTCAACACTCAGACTCACACTCAGACTCAGACTCAGACTCAGACTCACACTCAGACTCACACTCACACTCAGACTCAGACTCACACTCACACTCAGACTCAGACTCAGACTCACACTCACACTCAGACTCAGACTCAGACTCACACTCACACTCAGACTCAGACTCAGACTCACACTCAGACTCAGACTCAGACTCAGACTCACACTCACACTCAGACTCAGACTCAGACTCAGACTCCAGACTCAGACTCACACTCACACTCAGACTCACACGCACACTCACACTCAGACTCAGACTCAGACTCACACTCACACTCACACTCAGACTCACACTCAGACTCAGACTCAGACTCAGACTCACACTCAGACTCACACTCACACTCAGACTCAGACTCAGCACTCAGACTCAGACTCAGACTCAGACTCAGACTCAGACTCACACTCAGCACTCAGACTCACACTCAGACTCAGACTCACACTCAGACTCAGACTCAGACTCAGACTCACACTCAGACTCAGACTCAGACTCAGACTCAGACTCACACTCACACTCACACTCACACTCAGACTCACACTCAGCACTCAGACTCAGACTCAGACTCAGCACTCAGACTCAGACTCAGACTCAGACTCAGACTCACACTCAGACTCAGACTCACACTCACACTCAGACTCAGACTCACACTCAGACTCAGACTCAGACTCAGACTCAGACTCAGACTCACACTCACACTCAGACTCACGACTCAGACTCAGCACTCAGACTCAGCACTCAGACTCAGACTCACACTCAGACTCAGACTCAGACTCACACTCAGACTCAGACTCAGACTCAGACTCACACTCACACTCAGACTCAGACTCAGACTCAGACTCAGACTCAGACTCAACTCACACTCAACTCAGACTCACACTCAGACTCACACTCAGACTCAGACTCAGACTCAGACTCACTCACACTCACACTCACACTCACACTCAGACTCAGACTCACACTCAGACTCAGACTCAGACTCAGACTCACACTCACACTCACACTCACACTCACACTCAGACTCACACTCAGACTCAGACTCAGACTCACACTCACACTCAGACTCACACTCAGACTCAGACTCAGACTCAGACTCAGCACTCAGCACTCACACTCAGACTCAGACTCTCAGACTCAGACTCAGACTCAGACTCAGACTCAGACTCACACTCAGACTCAGACTCAGACTCAGACTCAGACTCAGACTCACACTCAGACTCAGACTCAGACTCACACTCAGACTCAGACTCACACTCACACTCACACTCAGACTCAGACTCAGACTCAGACTCACACTCACACTCAGCACTCACACTCAACTCAGACTCAGACTCACACTCAGACTCAGACTCACACTCAGACTCACACTCACACTCACACTCAGACTCAGACTCAGACTCACACTCAGACTCAGACTCAGACTCAGACTCAGACTCAGACTCAGACTCACACTCACACTCACACTCACACTCACACTCAGACTCACGACTCAGACTCACACTCAGACTCAGACTCAGACTCAGACTCACACTCAACTCAGACTCAGACTCAGACTCAGACTCACACTCACACTCAGACTCAGACTCAGCACTCAGACTCAGACTCAGACTCACACTCAGACTCAGACTCAGACTCAGACTCAGACTCAGACTCAGACTCAGACTCACACTCAGACTCAGACTCAGACTCAGACTCAGACTCAGACTCACACTCAGACTCAGACTCACACTCAGACTCAGACTCAGACTCACACTCACACTCAGACTCAGACTCAGACTCAGACTCAGACTCAGACTCAGCACTCAGACTCACACTCAGACTCACACTCAGACTCACACTCACACTCACACTCAGACTCAGACTCAACTCAGACTCAGACTCACACTCAGACTCAGACTCACACTCAGACTCAGACTCAGACTCACACTCAGACTCAGACTCAGACTCACACTCACACTCACACTCACACTCAGACTCAGACTCACACTCAGACTCAGACTCAGACTCAGACTCAGACTCACACTCACACTCAGACTCACCAGACTCAGACTCAGACTCAGACTCAGACTCACACTCAGACTCACACTCACACTCACACTCAGACTCACACTCAGACTCAGACTCAGACTCAGACTCAGACTCACACTCAGACTCAGACTCAGACTCAGCACTCAGCACTCAGACTCAGACTCAGACTCAGCACTCACACTCAGACTCAGACTCAGACTCACACTCAGACTCACACTCAGACTCAGACTCAGACTCAGACTCAGACTCACACGCACACTCACACACTCACACTCACACTCAACCAGACTCAGACTCAGACTCACACTCACACTCACACTCAGACTCAGACTCAGACTCAGACTCACACTCACACTCACACTCACACTCAGACTCTCAGACTCAGACTCAGACTCAGACTCAGACTCAGACTCAGACTCAGACTCAGACTCACACTCACACTCAGACTCACACTCAGACTCACACTCAGACTCAGACTCAGACTCAGACTCACACTCACACTCACACTCACACTCAGACTCAGACTCAGACTCAGACTCAGACTCAGACTCACACTCAGACTCACACTCAGACTCACACTCAGACTCACACTCACACTCACACTCAACGCACACTCACACTCAGACTCAGACTCACACTCAGACTCAGACTCAGACTCAGACTCACACGCACACTCACACGCACACTCACACTCAGACTCACACTCAGACTCAGACTCAGACTCACACTCAGACTCAGACTCAGACTCAGACTCAGACTCAGACTCAGACTCACACTCAGACTCAGACTCTCAGACTCAGACTCAGACTCAGACTCAGACTCAGACTCAGACTCAGACTCACACTCAGACTCAGACTCAGACTCAGACTCAGACTCACACTCAGACTCAGACTCAGACTCACACTCAGACTCAGACTCACACGCACACTCACACTCAGACTCAGACTCAGACTCAGACTCAGACTCACACGCACACTCACACTCACACTCAGACTCAGACTCAGACTCAGACTCAGACTCACACTCAGACTCACACTCACACTCACACTCAGACTCAGACTCAGACTCAGACTCAGACTCACACTCACACTCACACTCACACTCAGACTCACACTCAGACTCACACTCAGACTCACGACTCAGACTCAGACTCAGACTCACTCACACTCACACTCACACTCAGACTCACACTCAGACTCAGACTCAGACTCACACTCACACTCAGACTCACGACTCACACTCAGACTCACACTCACACTCACACTCAGACTCAGACTCACACTCAGACTCAGACTCACACTCAGACTCACACTCACACTCACACGCACACTCACACTCAGACTCACACTCAGACTCACACTCAGACTCACACTCACACTCAGACTCAGACTCAGACTCAGACTCAGACTCAGACTCACACTCAACTCAGACTCCTCAGACTCAGACTCAGACTCAGACTCAGACTCAGACTCAGACTCAGACTCAGACTCACACTCAGACTCAGACTCAGACTCAGACTCACACTCAGACTCAGACTCACACTCAGACTCAGACTCACACGCACACTCACACTCAGACTCAGACTCAGACTCAGACTCAGACTCAGACTCAGACTCACACTCACACTCAGACTCACACTCACACTCACACTCAGACTCACACTCAGACTCAGACTCAGACTCACACTCACACTCAGACTCAGACTCACACTCACCAGACTCAGACTCACACTCACACTCACACTCACACTCACACTCAGACTCACACTCAGACTCAGACTCAGACTCAGACTCAGACTCACACTCAGACTCAGACTCAGACTCAGACTCAGACTCACACTCAGACTCACACTCAGACTCACACTCAGACTCAGACTCAGACTCACACTCAGACTCAGACTCAGACTCAGACTCACACTCAGACTCACACTCAGACTCACACTCAGACTCAGACTCAGACTCACACTCACGACTCACACTCAGACTCAGACTCAGACTCACACTCAGACTCAGACTCAGACTCAGACTCAGACTCACACTCAGACTCAGACTCAGACTCAGACTCAGACTCAGACTCACACTCACACTCACACTCACACTCAGACTCACACTCAGACTCAGACTCAGCACTCACACTCACACTCACACTCACACTCAGACTCAGACTCACACTCAGACTCAGACTCAGACTCAGACTCACACGCACACTCAACACTCACACTCACACTCAGACTCACACTCACACTCAGACTCAGACTCACACTCAGACTCAGACTCAGACTCAGACTCAGACTCACACTCAACTCACACTCAGACTCAGACTCTCAGACTCAGCACTCACACTCAGACTCAGACTCAGACTCAGACTCAGACTCACACTCAGACTCACACTCAGACTCAACTCAGACTCAGACTCACACTCAACTCAGACTCAGACTCACACTCAGACTCAGACTCACACTCACACTCACACTCAGACTCAGACTCAGACTCAGACTCAGACTCACACTCACACTCACACTCACACTCACACTCAGACTCAGACTCAGACTCAGACTCAGACTCAGACTCAGACTCACACTCACACTCACACTCACACTCAGACTCAGACTCAGACTCAGACTCAGACTCAGACTCACACTCACACTCAGCACTCACACTCATCAGACTCACACTCAGACTCACACTCAGACTCAGCACTCACACTCAGACTCAGACTCAGACTCACACTCACACTCACACTCACACTCACACTCAGACTCACACTCAGACTCAGCACTCAGACTCACACTCAGCACTCAGACTCACACTCACACTCAGACTCACACTCACACTCACACTCAGACTCAGACTCACACTCAGACTCAGACTCAGACTCACACGCACACTCACACTCAGCACTCACACTCAGACTCACACTCAGACTCAGCACTCAGACTCACACTCACACTCAGACTCAGACTCAGACTCAGACTCAGACTCAGACTCACACTCACACTCAGACTCTCAGACTCAGACTCAGACTCAGACTCACACTCAGACTCAGACTCAGACTCACACTCACACTCAGACTCAGACTCAGACTCAGACTCACACTCAGACTCAGACTCACACTCAGACTCAGACTCACACTCACACTCACACTCAGACTCAGACTCACACTCACACTCAGACTCACACTCACACTCACGACTCACACTCAGACTCAGACTCAGACTCACACTCAGACTCACACTCACACTCAGACTCAGACTCACACTCAGACTCAGACTCAGACTCAGACTCACACTCACACTCACACTCAGACTCAGACTCACACTCAACTCAGACTCAGACTCACACTCACACTCACACTCAGACTCAGACTCAGACTCACACTCAGACTCAAACTCACACTCACACTCACACTCAGACTCACACTCAGACTCACACTCAGACTCAGACTCAGACTCACACTCACACTCAGACTCACACTCACACTCACACTCAGACTCACACTCACACTCAGACTCAGACTCAGACTCACACTCAGACTCACACTCAGACTCACACTCACACTCACACTCAGACTCACACTCAGACTCAGACTCAGACTCAGACTCACACTCACACGCACACTCACACTCAGACTCAGACTCAGACTCAGACTCAGACTCAGACTCACACCACACTCACACTCACACTCAGACTCAGACTCACACTCACACTCACACTCAGACTCACACTCACACTCAGACTCAGACTCAGACTCAGACTCACACTCACACTCAGACTCAGACTCACACTCACACTCACACTCAGACTCACACTCACACTCAACTCAGACTCACACTCACACTCAGCACTCAGACTCACACTCACACTCACACTCAGACTCACACTCAGACTCACACTCAGACTCAGACTCAGACTCAGACTCAGACTCAGACTCAGACTCACACGCACACTCACACTCAGACTCAGACTCAGACTCAGACTCACACTCAGACTCAGACTCAGACTCAGACTCAGACTCACACTCACACTCACACTCAGACTCACACTCAGACTCAGACTCAGACTCAGACTCAGACTCACACTCACACTCAGACTCACACTCACACTCACACTCACACTCAGACTCAGACTCACACTCAGACTCAGCACTCAGACTCAGACTCAGACTCAGACTCACACTCACACTCACACTCACACTCAGACTCACACTCAGACTCAGACTCAGACTCAGACTCAGACTCACACTCAGCACTCACACTCAGACTCAGACTCAGACTCAGACTCAGACTCAGACTCAGACTCACACTCAGCACTCACACTCAGACTCACACTCACACTCACACTCAGACTCACACTCACACTCAGACTCACACTCAGACTCAGACTCACACTCACACTCACTCAGACTCACACTCACACTCACACTCAGACTCACACTCACACTCAGACTCAGACTCAGACTCACACTCACACTCAGACTCAGACTCACACTCACACTCACACTCAGACTCACACTCACACTCACACTCAGACTCACACTCAGACTCAGACTCAGACTCAGACTCACACTCACACTCACACTCAGACTCAGACTCAGCACTCAGACTCAGACTCAGACTCACACTCACACTCAGACTCACACTCACACTCAGACTCAGACTCAGACTCACACTCACACTCACACTCACACTCACACTCAGACTCAGACTCACACTCACACTCACACTCAGACTCACACTCACACTCAGCTCAGACTCAGACTCACACTCACACTCAGACTCAGACTCACACTCACACTCAGACTCAACTCAGACTCAGCACTCACACTCACACTCACACTCAGACTCAGACTCACACTCACACTCACACTCACACTCACACTCAGACTCACACTCAGACTCAGACTCAGACTCAGACTCAGACTCAGACTCAGACTCAGACTCACACTCACACTCACACTCAGACTCAACTCACTCAGACTCACACTCAGACTCAGACTCACACTCACACTCACACTCAGACTCACACTCACACTCACTCAGACTCAGACTCACACTCAGACTCAGACTCAACTCAGACTCACACTCACACTCACACTCAACTCACACTCACACTCACACTCACACTCAGACTCACACTCACACTCAGACTCAGACTCAGACTCACACTCACACTCACACTCACACTCACACTCAGACTCACACTCACACTCAGACTCAGACTCACACTCAGACTCAACTCACACTCAGACTCAGACTCACACTCACACTCAGACTCAGACTCACACTCACACTCACACTCACACTCACACTCAGACTCACACTCAACTCAGACTCAGACTCAGACTCAGACTCAGCACTCAGACTCAGACTCACACTCACACTCACACTCACACTCAGACTCAGACTCACACTCAGACTCAGACTCAGACTCAGACTCAGACTCAGACTCACACTCACACTCACACTCACACTCAGACTCACACTCAGACTCAGACTCAGACTCAGACTCAGACTCACACTCAGACTCACACTCACACTCACACTCACACTCACACTCAGACTCACACTCAGACTCAGACTCACACTCACACTCAGACTCAGACTCAGACTCACACTCACACTCACACTCACACTCAGACTCACACTCAGACTCAACTCAGACTCAGACTCAGACTCACACTCACACTCACACTCAGACTCACACTCACACTCAGACTCAGACTCAGACTCAGACTCACACTCAGACTCAGACTCACACTCACACTCACACTCAGACTCAGACTCAGACTCACACTCACACTCAGACTCACACTCAGCACTCAGACTCAGACTCACACTCACACTCACACTCAGACTCACACTCAGACTCAGACTCAGACTCACACTCACACTCACACTCAGACTCAGACTCAGACTCACACTCAGACTCACACTCACACTCAGACTCACACTCAGACTCAGACTCAGACTCACACTCACCTCAACTCAGACTCACACTCACACTCAGACTCACACTCACACTCAGACTCACACTCACACTCAGACTCACACTCACACTCAGACTCACACTCACACTCAGACTCACACTCACACTCACACTCAGACTCAGACTCACACTCACACTCAGACTCACACTCACACTCACACTCAGACTCACACTCACACTCACACGACTCAGACTCACACTCACACTCAGACTCAGACTCACACTCACACTCACACTCAGACTCAGACTCACACTCACACTCACACTCACACTCACACTCAGACTCAGACTCAGACTCAGACTCACACTCAACTCAGACTCAGACTCAGACTCAGACTCAGACTCACACTCACACTCACACTCAGACTCACACTCACACTCACACTCACACTCAGACTCAGACTCAGACTCACACTCACACTCACACTCAGACTCAGACTCACACTCACACTCAGACTCAGACTCAGACTCACACTCACACTCACACTCACACTCAGACTCACACTCAGACTCAGACTCAGACTCAGACTCAGACTCAGACTCAGACTCACACTCACACTCACACTCACACTCACACTCACACTCACACTCAGACTCACACTCAGACTCACACTCACACTCAGACTCACACTCAGACTCACACTCACACTCAGACTCAGACTCACACTCACACTCACACTCACACTCAGACTCAGACTCAGACTCACACTCAGACTCACACTCACACTCAGACTCAGACTCACACTCACACTCACACTCACACTCAGACTCACACTCAGACTCACACTCACACTCACACTCACACTCAGACTCAGACTCACACTCACACTCACACTCACACTCAGACTCACACTCAGACTCACACTCAGACTCACACTCACACTCAGACTCAGACTCACACTCACACTCAGCACTCACACTCAGACTCACACTCAGACTCACACTCAGACTCACACTCACACTCAGACTCAGACTCACACTCAGACTCACACTCACGACTCACACTCAGACTCAGACTCACACTCACACTCAGACTCAGACTCAGACTCACACTCAGACTCACACTCACACTCACACTCAGACTCAGACTCAGACTCACACTCACACTCAACTCACACTCACACTCAGACTCACACTCACACTCAGACTCACACTCACACTCACACTCAGCACTCAGACTCACACTCAGACTCAGACTCACACTCACACTCAGACTCACACTCAGACTCACACTCACACTCAGACTCAGACTCACACTCAGACTCAGACTCAGACTCACACTCACACTCAGCACTCAGACTCAGCACTCACACTCAGACTCACACTCACACTCACACTCAGACTCAGACTCAGACTCAGACTCACACTCAGACTCACACTCACACTCAGACTCACGACTCAGACTCAGACTCACACTCACACTCACACTCACACTCACACTCAGACTCAGACTCAGACTCACACTCACACTCACACTCAGACTCAGACTCACACTCACACTCAGACTCACACTCAGCACTCAGACTCACGACTCAGACTCACACTCACACTCACACTCACACACTCAGACTCAGACTCAGACTCACACTCACACACTCAGACTCAGACTCACACTCAGACTCAGCACTCAGACTCACACTCACACTCACACTCACACTCACACTCACACTCAGACTCAGACTCACACTCACACTCACACTCAGACTCACACTCAGACTCACACTCAGACTCAGACTCACACTCACACTCAGACTCACACTCACGACTCAGACTCAACTCAGACTCACACTCACACTCAGACTCACACTCACACTCAGACTCACACTCAGACTCAGCACTCACACTCACACTCAGACTCAGACTCACGACTCAGACTCACACTCACACTCAGACTCAGACTCACACTCAGACTCACACTCAGACTCACACTCAGACTCAGACTCAGACTCACACTCAGACTCACACTCAGACTCACACTCAGACTCACACTCACACTCACACTCAGACTCACACTCAGACTCACACTCAGACTCAGACTCAGACTCACACTCAGACTCACACTCACACTCACACTCAGACTCAGACTCAGACTCAAGACTCAGACTCAGCACTCACACTCACACTCACGACTCAGACTCACACTCAGACTCACACTCAGACTCAGACTCAGACTCACACTCAGACTCACACTCAGACTCAACTCAGACTCAGACTCAGACTCAGACTCACACTCAGACTCACACTCAGACTCAGACTCACACTCAGACTCAGACTCAGACTCAGACTCACACTCACACTCACACTCACACTCAACTCAGACTCAGACTCAGACTCACACTCAGACTCACACTCACACTCACACTCAGACTCACACTCAGACTCAGACTCAGCACTCAGACTCACACTCAGACTCACGACTCAGCACTCACAAGACTCACACGCACACTCACACGCACACTCACACTCAGACTCAGACTCACACTCAGACTCAGACTCACACGCACACTCACACTCAGACTCAGACTCAGACTCAGACTCAGACTCAGACTCACACTCACACTCACACTCACACTCACACTCAGACTCAGACTCACACGCACACTCACACTCAGACTCAGACTCAGACTCAGACTCAGACTCAGACTCACACTCAGACTCAGACTCAGACTCAGACTCAGACTCACACGCACACTCACACGCACACTCACACTCAGACTCAGACTCACACTCAGACTCAGACTCACACGCACACTCACACTCAGACTCAGACTCAGACTCAGACTCAGACTCAGACTCAGACTCACACTCACACTCACACTCAGACTCAGACTCAGACTCACACGCACACTCACACGCACACTCACACTCAGACTCAGACTCAGACTCAGACTCAGACTCACACGCACACTCACACTCAGACTCAGACTCAGACTCAGACTCAGACTCAGACTCAGACTCACACGCACACTCACACTCAGACTCAGACTCAGACTCAGACTCAGACTCAGACTCACACTCACACTCACACTCACACTCAGACTCAGACTCACACGCACACTCACACTCAGACTCAGACTCAGACTCAGACTCACACTCACACTCACACTCAGACTCACACTCAGACTCACACTCAGACTCAGACTCACACTCAGACTCAGACTCACACTCAGACTCACACTCACACTCAGACTCACACTCACACTCAGACTCAGACTCAGACTCAGACTCAGACTCAGACTCACACTCAGACTCACACTCAGACTCAGACTCAGACTCACACTCACACTCACACTCACACTCAGACTCAGACTCACACTCAGACTCACACTCACACTCACACTCAGACTCACACTCACACTCAGACTCAGACTCACACTCAGACTCAGACTCAGACTCAGACTCAGACTCAGACTCACACTCAGACTCACACTCACACTCAGACTCAGACTCACACTCAGACTCAGACTCAGACTCAGACTCAGACTCAGACTCACACTCAGACTCACACTCACACTCAGACTCAGACTCACACTCAGACTCAGACTCAGACTCAGACTCACACTCACACTCACACTCAGACTCAGACTCAGACTCACACTCAGACTCAGACTCAGACTCAGACTCAGACTCAGACTCACACTCAGACTCAGACTCAGACTCAGACTCAGACTCAGACTCACACTCACACTCACACTCACACTCAGACTCACACTCAGACTCACACTCAGACTCACACTCAGACTCACACTCAGACTCACACTCAGACTCACACTCAGACTCACACTCAGACTCACACTCAGACTCAGACTCACACTCAGACTCACACTCAGACTCACACTCACACTCACACTCACACTCAGACTCACACTCAGACTCACACTCACACTCACACTCACACTCACACGCACACTCACACTCAGACTCAGACTCAGACTCACACTCACACTCACACTCAGACTCACACTCAGACTCACACTCAGACTCACACTCAGACTCACACTCAGACTCAGACTCACACTCAGACTCACACTCAGACTCAGACTCACACTCACACTCACACTCAGACTCACACGCACACTCAGAATCACACGCACACTCACACTCACACTCAGACTCAGACTCACACGCACACTCAGACTCACACGCACACTTACACTCACACTCACACTCACACTCACACTCACACTCACACTCAGACTCAGACTCAGACTCACACTCACACTCACACTCACACTCACACGCACACTCACACTCAGACTCAGACTCAGACTCACACTCACACTCACACTCAGACTCACACTCAGACTCACACTCAGACTCACACTCAGACTCACACTCAGACTCAGACTCACACTCAGACTCACACTCAGACTCAGACTCACACTCACACTCACACTCAGACTCACACGCACACTCAGAATCACACGCACACTCACACTCACACTCAGACTCAGACTCACACGCACACTCAGACTCACACGCACACTTACACTCACACTCACACTCACACTCACACTCACACTCACACTCAGACTCAGACTCAGACTCAGACTCACACTCAGACTCAGACTCACACTCAGACTCACACTCACACGCACACTCACACTCAGACTCAGACTCAGACTCAGACTCAGACTCAGACTCAGACTCAGACTCAGACTCAGACTCACACGCACACTCACACTCACACTCACACTCACACTCACACTCAGACTCACACTCAGACTCAGACTCAGACTCAGACTCAGACTCACACTCACACTCACACGCACACGCACACGCACACGCACACTCAGACTCACACTCAGACTCAGACTCAGACTCAGACTCAGACTCAGACTCAGACTCAGACTCAGACTCAGACTCACACGCACACTCACACTCACACTCACACTCACACTCAGACTCAGACTCAGACTCAGACTCAGACTCAGACTCAGACTCAGACGCACACTCACACGCACACTCAGACTCACACTCACACTCACACTCAGACTCAGACTCAGACTCAGACTCAGACTCAGACTCAGACTCACACGCACACTCACACTCACACTCACACTCACACTCACACTCACACTCAGACTCAGACTCAGACTCAGACTCACACTCAGACTCAGACTCACACTCAGACTCAGACTCAGACTCAGACTCAGACTCACACTCAGACTCAGACTCAGACTCAGACTCACACTCAGACTCAGACTCAGACGCACACTCACACGCACACTCACACTCAGACTCAGACTCACACTCAGACTCAGACTCAGACTCAGACTCAGACTCAGACTCAGACTCAGACTCACACGCACACTCACACTCACACTCACACTCACACTCACACTCAGACTCAGACTCAGACTCACACTCACACTCACACTCACACTCAGACTCAGACTCAGACTCAGACTCAGACTCAGACTCACACGCACACTCACACTCAGACTCAGACTCAGACTCAGACGCACACTCACACTCACACTCAGACTCACACTCAGACTCACACTCACACTCACACTCACACTCAGACTCACACTCAGACTCACACTCAGACTCACACTCAGACTCACACTCAGACTCAGACTCAGACTCACACTCACACTCAGACTCACACTCACACTCAGACTCACACTCACACTCACACTCAGACTCAGACTCAGACTCACACTCACACTCACACTCAGACTCACACTCACACTCACACTCACACTCAGACTCACACTCACACTCACACTCAGACTCAGACTCACACTCACACTCAGACTCACACTCACACTCACACTCACACTCAGACTCACACTCAGACTCAGACTCACACTCAGACTCAGACTCACACTCACACTCACACTCAGACTCAGACTCAGACTCAGACTCAGACTCACACTCACACTCAGACTCACACTCACACTCACACTCAGACTCAGACTCACACTCAGACTCACACTCACACTCACACTCAGACTCACACTCAGACTCACACTCAGACTCACACTCAGACTCAGACTCAGACTCAGACTCACACTCACACTCAGACTCAGACTCAGACTCAGACTCAGACTCACACTCAGACTCAGACTCACACTCACACTCACACTCACACTCAGACTCACACTCAGACTCACACTCACACTCACACTCACACTCACACTCACACTCACACTCACACTCACACTCAGACTCACACTCAGACTCAGACTCAGACTCAGACTCACACTCAGACTCAGACTCAGACTCAGACTCAGACTCAGACTCAGACTCACACTCACACTCACACTCACACTCACACTCACAGACTCACACGCACACTCAGACTCAGACTCAGACTCAGACTCAGACTCAGACTCAGACTCACACTCACACTCAGACTCAGACTCAGACTCAGACTCAGACTCACACTCACACTCAGACTCAGACTCACACTCACACTCACACTCACACTCAGACTCACACTCACACTCACACTCAGACTCAGACTCAGACTCAGACTCACACTCACACTCAGACTCAGACTCAGACTCAGACTCAGACTCACACGCACACTCACACTCAGACTCAGACTCAGACTCACACTCAGACTCACACTCACACTCACACTCACACTCAGACTCAGACTCAGACTCAGACTCAGACTCACACTCACACTCAGACTCAGACTCAGACTCAGACTCAGACTCAGACTCACACTCACACTCACACTCAGACTCACACTCACACTCACACTCAGACTCAGACTCAGACTCAGACTCAGACTCAGACTCACACTCAGACTCACACTCAGACTCACACTCAGACTCAGACTCAGACTCACACTCACACTCACACTCAGACTCACACTCACACTCACACTCAGACTCACACTCAGACTCACACTCACACTCACACTCACACTCAGACTCACACTCACACTCACACTCAGACTCAGACTCAGACTCACACTCAGACTCACACTCAGACTCACACTCAGACTCAGACTCAGACTCACACTCAGACTCAGACTCACACTCAGACTCACACTCAGACTCACACTCAGACTCACACTCAGACTCACACTCAGACTCACACTCAGACTCAGACTCAGACTCAGACTCAGACTCAGACTCAGACTCAGACTCACACTCACACTCAGACTCAGACTCACACTCAGACTCAGACTCAGACTCAGACTCAGACTCAGACTCACACTCACACTCAGACTCACACTCAGACTCAGACTCAGACTCAGACTCAGACTCACACTCACACTCAGACTCACACTCAGACTCACACTCAGACTCACACTCAGACTCACACTCAGACTCAGACTCAGACTCACACTCAGACTCAGACTCAGACTCAGACTCAGACTCACACTCAGACTCACACTCAGACTCACACTCACACTCAGACTCACACTCAGACTCAGACTCAGACTCACACTCAGACTCACACTCAGACTCACACTCAGACTCACACTCACATGCAGACTCACACTCAGACTCACATGCACACTCACACTCAGACTCACATGCACACTCACACTCAGACTCACATGCACACTCACACTCAGACTCACATTCACACTCACGTCCTGCAGCGGCGGAACACACACACCTCACACACATAAGAACAGACACACACACACACACACATCAGATCACACTCACTCTCACACACACCTCACACACACATCAGATCGCATTCACATACTCACAACATCCCGTGATATCGCTTGCTTCTCGCCGGCGATACTGTGCTGTGAGCTTCCAGGACCTGCTGGAGGATCACATGGCCGGAAGCATGTGGTATCTCCGGATGTTGTGAGTGTGTCAGCGCGTATGTGCGATATCGTCAGTGTGTGTGTGTATGCGATCGGATGTGTGTGAGTGTGTGTGTGTGAGTGTATGTGAGTGTATGCGATCGGATGTGTGTGAGTGTGTGTGTGTGTGAGTGTATGCGATCGGATCTGTGAGTGTCGGCAGAGGAGCACGGCGTGCAGCACAGCTGCTGGGACCGCCCACCGGTGGGCACAGGGAGAAGTGGGGTGTGTGTGTGAGTGTATGCGATCATATGTGTGCGTGTTTACTGTCTGATGTGTGACTGTGGAGCACGATGGGGGGTGCACAGCATGGGGGATGGAGCACGATGGGGGGTGCACAGCATGGGGGATGGAGCACGATGGGGAGTGCGCAGCATGGGGGATGGAGCACGATGGGGAGTGTGCAGCATGGGTGATGGAGCATGTTTGGGAGTGCGCAGCATGGGGGATGGAGCACGATGGGGGGTACGCAGCATGGGGGATGGAGCACGATGGGGAGTGTGCAGCATGGGGGATGGAGCACGATGGGGAGTGCGCAGCATGGGGGATGGAGCACGATGGGGAGTGCGCAGCATGGGGGATGGAGCATGATGGGGAGTGCGTAGCATGGGGGATGGAGCACGATGGGGAGTGCGCAGCATGGGAGATGGAGCACGATGGGGGGTGCGCAGCATGGGGGATGGAGCACGATGGGGAGTGTGCAGCATGGGGGATGGAGCACGATGGGGAGTACGCAGCATGGGGGATGGAGCACGATGGGGAGTGCGCAGCATGGGGGATGGAGCACGTTTGGGAGTGCGCAGCATGGGGGATGGAGCACGATGGGGAATGCGCAGCATGGGGGATGGAGCACGATGGGGAATGCGCAGCATGGGGGATGGAGCACGATGGGGAATGCGCAGCATGGGGGATGGAGCACGATGGGGAATGCGCAGCATGGAGGATGGAGCACAATGGGGAGTGGGGATGGAGCACGAGGGGGGGTGCGCAGCATGGGGGATGGAGCATAATGGGGGGTGCACAGCATGGGGGATGGAGCACGATGGGGGGTGGACCACGATGGGGGGTGCACACCTCCCCCCAAAACACACACACACACTGCCACACACGCACTGCACAACACACCACACACACACTGGGAACCACAAACACCACCCTACACAGACACCCCCACACACAGACAACGCCGCAGACACAAATATACGCACATACCGCACAACACACACATTTCACAAAACATACCTCCCCCCAAAACACACCCACACACACCCACACAAACCGCGCAACACACACATACACAACGACACAGACACACAGCGCTCCACAAATAACGACACACAACGCAAGACACAAACAACACCGCTCTCACCCCCCGCTACACCCAGACAACACCCAGAACATGTACAGCCCCTACACAAACACTTGGTAACTACACACAACAACATCTATATA
Organism: Anomaloglossus baeobatrachus; assembly: GCF_048569485.1. Classification (NCBI taxonomy): domain Eukaryota; kingdom Metazoa; phylum Chordata; class Amphibia; order Anura; family Aromobatidae; genus Anomaloglossus; species Anomaloglossus baeobatrachus. The sequence continues at coordinate 275,373,071 of NC_134357.1, read as the reverse complement.
TATATATATATATATATATATATATATACACATATATATATACATATACTAGAAGGTGGCCCGATTCTACGCATCGGGTATTCTAGAATTTACGTATTGTGTAGTTAATGTATGATTTTTGTTATAATATATATATATATATATATATATATATATATATATATATATATTATATATTTTTATTAGTTTTTCTTTAAAAAAACAAAAACAAGTCTGAAACCGTTGTAAAGCAAAACTCATTATTCATGCTACTCAGCTTTCAGACTTATCACATACTGGCAAGTACATGGCACCATGACACCAATGAATAACTGAGCTCATGAGTAGGGCCGCCATCAGGGCTTTACAACCATGACTGGTGTACCGGGCCTAGTGAAGAGGTGGGGCCCGGTCGAGCCTGGGGTAATTACTTAACTTTACTAAGCCCTTGGGTTGGGCCCCCCCTCTTCAGTCTTCACCAAGCCCACTAGTGGCACTGTACCTTTTAAATCTTCCGGTCTGGCCGCTTCAGACGTGGCTACACAGCACGCTGTGCGTGGTCAGGTCCTGGCAGATCATCTGCGTGAAGAGGATCCCGACATCTCTGCTGTCCAGACAGGACCTGCGGAGCTCAGTGCAGGCTCCGCCCCTCCACCTCCTGTGCTGTAATTCATGGCTTCTCTCCTTCTAGACACGGAGCTCCAGGCTAGTCAGAGGCTAGTAAGATGGATGTGTAGTGACAACTGGTGACAGTGGTCTGGGTCTGCTATGCTGTGCACTGTGGTGGGCTGGACGGAGGGCTAATAGAGGGTTTGTAGCTGTGTATGTTAGGCTATGTTCACTGATTGCATCTTTTACTGTGTTTTTGCTGCGTTTTTGAGGTTATAAAGATGCACCTAAATGCATGCATTTCCTTCTCCTAGCAAAGTCTGAGATTTCTATTTTGCTGTCCACACTGGGCATCTTTTTATGGCTGCGTTTTTGAAGATGCAGCATCTCAATTCTTTTTGCGTTTTTCCAACGTTTTTGAGCCCTTCCAATCAAGAGAGGTTCAGTCATGCGCACTACTTCAGTTTGAAGCCAGGACGCGTACACCCGGCTTCATAGTGCGCATGGCTGAAACTCAGGGATCATGCGCACTGAGCCGAAATCCATTGTCGGGCGGCGATGACAGCGGAGAGGTGAGTGATCATCATCTGACGCTGCACATTCATTAGCATGTTTGCACACCCACAGGATCTTACTAACATGCTAATGGAGCCGATTAGCCAGGGGAAATAATGCCGAGGGGACTTGTTCCCTCGCTCATCAGCATATGATATAAGATCTTTAGAAATACTTTTGCTAAAGATCCCTTTATCTATGCTAGTGTATACAGGGACGGTTAGGCAGGGATTGGCAATATGCACCCAGGGATGAGTAATGTAAAGTTCCAGGACTGTCACATCTAATGGATGCAGCAATTCCGGGCGGCTGCTGGCTGATATTTTCAGGCTGGGGGGCTCCCAATAATGTGGGTCTACCCAGCCTGAAAATACCAGCCCTCAGCTGTAAGGATTTATCTTGGCTAGGTATCAAAATTGGGGGGGGGGACCGCACACGGTTTTTTGTTTTGTTTTTTTAATTATTTATTGTACTGTGCAATATAGAACTGCCCATCTGTGGCTGTGATTGGTTGCAGTGAGACAGCTGTCACTCAGCGTGGGGGGGTGTCTGACTGTAACCAGACTGGGGAGGAGTGAATATGTATGAGCCTAATGAGTGGCTGCAGTGAATATGTAATGAGGCTAATGAGCAGGTCGGGAAGAAGAAGAGGCTGTGGGAGCTGTGTGAGAGCCGCATGGCACCGGTGATCGGTGAGTATGAAGCGCTTGGAGAGAGGGAGAGAGAGACACTGACACCCTAAAATTACTCCAGCATTGATTTTGTCATTCTGGAACTAAGTTGGTGAGCTGCATTTTTGTTGACAAAACGCAGGTAAAACGTATGCAAAACGCAAACAATTTATAACCATGCGTTTTTCATCCCCTCATTGATTTCAATGGGTGACAAATGTTGACAAAAATGCAAGAAAGAATGAACATGCTGCATCTTTTTTGTCACAAAGTTTTGTAAAATAAAAAACCTGCTGACAAATTAACTGCAACGTGCGTACAGCAAATCTGACTTCTCATAGACTTTGGTGGGAAGTTAATAGTGAGGAAGTTTTGACCACAAAACTGCAACAAAAAACGCAACAAAACGCGAGAACAAACGCATGTAGCCTTAGATTTAATATGCAAAAGGTACAGCGCTTACAAAAAGATGAAGTGGCAAAAAGACAAACAAGGCAAAACAGCACAAAAATAAGTGAGAAAAACAGAAAGCTCTTTACAGATGAGACACTGCTCTAAAATCCTCATGGTTTTTTCTGGGTCATAGCCTGGATAGGGTCCAAGTTAGACTCTTCACCTTTCCACCTGTCCAGGTGAGCATTAGATGATTAATTTATGCAGGAAAGACAGCTGCAGACTATAGTTAAAATTTACGTTGTTTTCCCTTAGGGACGTCCTAATGGAATAATGTGACAGCCATGCTTCCCATCATACTTTTACCATCTAAACACACCAAACATGACTAGATTTCCATAGTTCAGGTTGATATTACTTTTCGGTGGTTTCCTGAGGCCTAAAATCCTGGCACTTTAAACCACAAAAGTAATTTAGGTAATTACGGCAGGTCCCCCAATTACAGATACATCTCCAGATTATTTTGAAATCGGATTATTGTAGAGAAGGTATTGAAATCTTGCATTTTTTTGTGCCCTTCTGATGTCCTTGATGTTGGCTGGAAATGGTCAGTCACAGTGGTCAGCATACATGAGTACACCACAAGAGATTTGTCAGAAAACAACATTCTTTATGGGATAACATGTACTGTAAAACATTCACACAAATGTTTGCCATTGATTACAAGCAACATTTTTTATATCGCACACTCAAAACAGTAATTTTCCTAACATTCCTTCAAGACCATGATGCAAAAATGAGTACACACCAATAAAAGTCTTATGAGCAAAGATTAGAGATGGGCGTACTCGCAGATAACCGGGTCGGCAGGTCCTTGCTAAATTATGGGGACCATAAGCCGGAGATTAAAAATGTTGGTAGAAGTGATAGGGGGGGGTAGGAGCACGCGCGGCGTACTCTCCGAAGATCCGTCATGGCAGCAAGCTGCTTCGAGGTTACGCATTTGTGGCGCTCCTGATGGTCCTGTCGCCACAGAGGTACTGCATCTCAGCCAGAGGTGTGATACCCCATTCTCTGGTAAGAAGGAGCACACAGACCATGACACACACAAACTCTTAGTATAGCTACACTCCATCAGGCTATGGTTAGGGTGAGTTGCACCTTAGGGAGAGCACAGTGTTAGAGCCAGTCTAGAGGTGGAGTTAGTTAGTGGGTGGACACTTAGAACGGAGTGTGAAGAGGGAAAGTGAAACTAAAAAAGAACAAGTTAGACAGAGAACAAAGGAGGAAGCGGAGAGGAGAGGTCCTGGGGACTGGAGCCGGAGGAGCTCGTCCTAGGGCCAGGAAGAAAGAAAAGGAAGAAGGGGTCCTAGAGCCACGGGAAGTGAGAAATCCACTTGTGGGCTCACATCCACGGCCGACTGACCGATGTGGAGGTTTTTGGCCGCAAAGGGGACCAGCCCCTAGACCAGTGGAGAACAACCAGGCTCAGCTACCAAAACCGGAGGCTGACCTAATGTCATGTGCCGAAGCCACAACTACACGCAAATCCACTGAAAAGGTGAAATCACAGAGGGCCAGGGCATTAGGCATAAAAGCCTCCCAAAACGGGGTCCGCGGACAGCGGCTCAGGGCACTGCGAGTGAGACGCAGGGCAGGAGGGCAAAGCCAGTACAAGGAAGACGACCAGGAAAGGGACACAGAAAGGTGCACCGGTCTTGTGCCTCAGAATTACCTGGGGATCGGCTGAATCACATCAACGCAGGACTCAGCACTCCAAGTGCAGCATTTGACCGGCTGGCCATTTTAACCTGGAACTGGCAACTGTGAGTAAAGAACTTGTGACTGCATCCTGCTGTGTCCTAAAATCATTGCCTGTGCCACCAACCCCGCGCTATTCAAACATCCTATAGCTTACAACTGGCTACGGTTGCCTTGAGGTCCCAGCTCCACATGTGGGGAGCTGTACCATCTCAGCTGTGTCACCATCTGCCCCAGCAGTCCCGTCCAACACCACAGGTGGCGTCACAATTCATCATTATCCCCTGTAAATATCCCCCTCATCATTTATTTAAAGACACCGCCAGGGTCACGGAGTCAAGCCCTACCGCCATGACATCCTCCCCCTAAGAAACAGAACCGGCCCGGTTCTGAGTGCCCCCAGGCCCTGGTGGGGCGTGTCACATTCGCTTCCGGAGCTGACCACCCTCATTGAATATTCACTGGTTTCCCCGGCCACTGGCGCGTATAATTGGTTGCAGTTAGACACCTCCCCACCCTGAGTGTCAGCTGACTGCAACCAATCACAGGCGGCATGATGGCCGGTGGGTGGGGAAAGCAGTGCAATTGTCTGTGTGTCAGTAGAAATACATGCAGCCGAACCACTCCTGTCAGGAGAGTGTGCAACCATGCCGTGTGATGCGATGCAAGACTCGTGAGAGTCCCTCGCAAGTGTGACTCCTGCCTAAGAGGAACCGCATCCGGCTTTTTTAATTATTTAAATAAATAATTAAAGAAACAGACATGCAGTTCCCGACAATTTTGATACCCTGCCAAGATGAAGCCGACAGCTGGGACTGGTATTCTGAAGCTAGGAAGGTCCAGCCTAAAAATATCAGCCTCCAGTCCCTGATTGCACTGGTTAGGTGGCAATCGGGGTAATAAGGAATTAATGGTAGCCCACAGCAGCCACTAAGTCCTGGATTAGTGGTGGCAGTGTCTATAACACCCTATCACTAATCTGTGAGTGAAAGAAAATACAAAAAAACTCCTCTCTCACCACTTTATTAACCCCAAAACACCCATGAGGTCCGACATAATCCACACAAGGTCCCACAGCGATTCAGCTTTGCTACGTCTGAACCTCACAGCGAGTGCCATAGAGCATGACTGCCCGCTGTGAGCTTCAGAGAATGAATGAGCCATAGCAATCAGTGGTGACATCACTCCGGTTATTTGCAGTCACACCTGGAGGTTCCCACCTGTGACCACAGATAACTTGACCTCAGAGGACCTCTGATGACCTGATTAAACTCAGTGAACTCACCTGCATCTCCTGGTAGACTACGCGTTTTTTTTGCCAAGAGATGCAGATTTTGTGGTGAAATTTTAACACATATTACTGCACCCATTCTACACCTCCTGGCAAAAAAATTGCATCACTACCGCATCATACCTCATGCTCTTTTGATATGTTTTGTTTGCCAGGAGGTGTAGATTTGGGTGCATGACTATAGTGTCAAAATTTCATCACCAAATTTGCATCTCTTAGCCCAAAAATGCAAAACAAAATATTTTTTTTTTTTTTTTTTCGAGAGGATGCAAATTTGGTGCTGAAATCTGGTGTAGACCACTTCAGCACCAAATGTGCACCTCCTGGCACAAAACCGCGACAAAAAAATAGAGCATATATAGAACATATCATGGAGGTGCAGACCCCAGGGATCGGTGGCGCCAGCTCCTGCAGTTATACAGAGTACATAGAACATACCAGTGAGGTACAGAACCCCCGAGATAAGCGGTGCTAGCTCCTGCAGTTGTACACCCAGTATATAGAACATATCAGGGAGGTACAGAGACCTGAGATCAGCGGTGCCAGTTCCTGCAGTTATACATTCAGTGTATGGATGCGCTCACACAAGCCGTATGACTTGCACGAGTCTCACATCGCATCATCCTGGCACGGCCGCACACTCTCCTGACAGGAGCGGGTTGGCTGCCTGTGTTTATATGCAGCTGAGATGCTCCTGTCCGGAGAGTGTGCGGTTGTGCCGGGTGATGCAATCCGATATTCATTTGAGTCATATGGCTCGTGTGAGCGCACCCTATTGAATATATTAGGGAGGTACAGACCCCCGAGATTTGTTGCAGTCAGACGTGCCCCCATCCTGTCTCCCTGCAACCAATCACAAACTCCAGGTCGGCCGGTGGGCGGAGAAAGTAATGCATATGCATGAGCGGCCCATGAAGTGAAGGAGAGGCCACAGGAGCAGTGTACAGCTGTGACAGAGCATTGGTAAGTATGAATCGCTCTCTTCATTCTTATTTTCTTTATTTTTATTTTATTTATATTTTTATTTTCTTGAGTGCTGGATCCAGATTGAACAGTCGGAATCCCAGGCAACTTTGAAACAGTGTGAATCAGGACTTTTACAGTCTGGGTCTGCCCATCACTAGCAAAGATAACGTTTAAAATACATTTTAATTAACAAGAAGTCAACCACATGTAAGTGTAATTATTAATTAAACAGGTGCGCAGCATATAGATGACTATAAAGGGACGTTACGCAACAAAAAAAACAAAAAACTTCCTATTGCATGCTACCCGCAATGGCACCACATGGAAGAGAAATGTCATGAAACCTGAGAAAGAAAATCATTTATTTACATAAGAATGGTGAAGGCTACAAGACAATAAAAAAGAGACAGTCGCACTCTGAAATGCTAAAGGATGAAAACCATGAAAGTAAGAATATAGATATGTATTACTGCTAAAGGAAATCTAAGAAAAAATTAAGATATTAAGCATACAAAAATGGCCATTTTTATATCTGTCCAATAGCCACATCAAGGCATACCTCGTTTGCTGGGAACCTACTCTGAACTGAAGCCTCTCTCTGGGTTTAAAAACCTCCTGTGTATGGGCAAGTAGGAACCTGCTATAGAAAATAAAATCACTTGTGGCTAGTGGGGGAGAGGTGCACGGTCAGAAGGCATGAACCCCATTAATCTAGACAAAAAGACTGACAGCACTCCAAAACTACAATGTGAATATAAAAGATATAAAAATGGCCATTTTTGTATTGCTAAATATCTCATTTTTTTCTTAGATTTCCTTTAGCAGAAATAGTCCAGTCAAAATACGGTTTGACCCGGAACAAATTCCAAGAAAGCGTTTTATGATTTATTTTTTTTTATTACTATTATATGTGGGGAACAACATATTAAAAGTTTTCCAAAAATTGATCACCACAAAGGTCCTAACTATGACGTACTAAGACGATGACAGCCATCGCACTAAAAATAACGAATATTTCCCTATTTCAAAGCTGTAGCTGTAGGTTACAGAAGAGTTATTTTCATATAACAATTTTTATACAAAGTTTTATACTAACTACATGGACAGGCGAGGTCATGACGTCATCAATGACGTCATGACATACATGTACATTTCTAGAAATTATAGAATTAATACACAGTGCATTTTAAGACCTACTTCATCACTGAATAACCGTATCAGGTCAATAGTCACTATTTTCATCATCAGACACTGCTTCCTCACTCATATTGTCACAATGCCCTTCTTGACATGGTCCGCATACCCGTGAACAGGTAAGTCCCTGTCTTTTGCAAGTGCACCGAAGTGAACTACAACCACGAGAACAATTGCAGTGAATTATTTTCAGAAGTGTTTCTGGCGTTTTTGTTGGATGACATTGACACTGCTGCCTTAACAATCTCCACATCTGCATCCCCCTCTGATTGTATTACGTGGCAACCTCTGTCATTCATGCGCTGTGAAACAAGATTGATAAGAGACTGTTTGTCTCCACATTCGAAAGAAAGTCCTCCTTTTTCCCCGACAAATTTTGTTCCTTTAGCAATGTTCACTTTGTTACTTGTTCGATTTTTGCATCGTTGCTGATGGGTAATGTCCTTAGTGTTTGGTACTCCAATGTAACCATCAAATACTATCGTAGCCTAAAGCGGGCTTTACACGCTACGATATATCTAACGAGATGTCGGCGGGGTCACGTCGTAAGTGACGCACATCCGGCATCGTTAGTGATATTGTAGCGTGTGACAGCTATGAACGAGCAGAAATACTCACCTTCTCGTTCATCGCTGACACATCGCTCATTGCACATCCTGTTCATCGTACCCGGGGTAGCACACATCGCTCCGTGTGACACCCCGGGAACGATGAACTGCAACTTACCTGCGTCCCGCCGGCAATGCTGAAGGAAGGAGGTGGGCGGGATGTTTACGTCCTGTTCATCTCCGCCCCTCCGATTCTATTGGCCGCCTGCCGTGTGACGTTGCTGTGACGCCGCCCGACCCGCCCCCTTAGGAAGGATGCGGGTCGCCGGCCAGAGCGACATCGCAGGGCAGGTAAATACGTGTGATGAAGGTAAGCGAGGTTTTGCGACACGGGCAGCGATATGCCCGTGTCGCACAACCGACGGGGGCAGGTATGATCGCTTGCGATCTCGCTAGCGAGATCGCAGCGTGTAAAGCCCGCTTTACCATAGTGCTTTACTGTGAAAGATGCATAGTCTTCAGCAATTGAACAATATGTCTTTCCTTCTGACCACTTCAGTCGATGGAGAAGAGAACCTCCGTCAAGAACATAATGTTCCACTTCTGGTACATCCTTGAGTTCTGTGTCATCTGAACTCTGTTCTTTTATAGCAGCCATCAGTTGTGCTTTGTTTGGTTTGCGTAAGAGATGTTTTGCCTCAAAGAGGGATGGTGGGTATGGTGAAAGTTCATAGGCCATCACCTCATCAAGGGAAAGATCAGCAGTTTGAGACACCACAAGAAACCTTTGGAACAAAAGAGTGAGGTCTATTGTTTTGTCCTTAGCAACGTCAATTGCCTCACTGGGTACCAGGGTCTTGGCTTTCATTGACCGCTTGTACTTAACTGAACACAGTGATTGACCCTCCATTGTTGCCACTATTTCTCTGCCAATGGTGAACAGGTTATGGACATTCACATCCTTATATGCATTTACACCGGTGATAATGTTGCGAAGAGACACTTCATCAGAGAAAGGTCTCGAGTTTATCTGCAATTTTCTCCAGGTCTTCACGATCTCTTCTCATCCTTGACGTTCTTGCCTCCTTGTGTTGTTCACTGGTGACAAAGCTCTGGCGAGTGAAACCCTGCATGCATCACTATAGGAAGAGGACACTGGCACAGACAGAGTCCACAAGGCCCTCTGATGTTCGGACATTCCACTTCCTCTGGTGAGTCCTTCTGCAGTTTTTAGGGAGTGCATCAGAGCTTGCTCGATGACTAGGTCGCAACCCAGGCCTGCCCAGTACTGATCAGTACACCTTACAACATGCAAGCCATTCATAAATGTATGGAAGACTGATGGCATATCGTCTTCCAGAGTGGTCATAGACTGGAGGTAAAGGTAGGCGGCCTTCACATAGTTCCCATGCCCAGCAGCTGCAAGAATGGGCAAACATTCGGCTACAGCATAAAGGTGCATCAGCAAGGATCCTGTACGATCGCCTCGATAAGCTCCCTTGCAATTCCTACCATCTGTTGGTAATTCAGCCATAGGTTACTGGTGCGAGAGTGAGCGGATAATCCGTTTCTTTTGGTGGACAAGAGGTGGACAATTTCACTAAGGCAGGTAGAAGTCATGACCGAATTCAAGTCATTCTCCCCTGTCAGTGTCCGAGCATACAATTGCTCAAGTTCTTGCAACAGGTCTGCAAAACCGGGATGGTCGCAAAGTACTTTGTCTGCAACTTGCTATAATATTTTACAGCTTTGGCGGCCATATTCTTTGACGTCACATTTGGACCCTTTGTGGTAACCCTATCTTGGTAAACGTTTAGTATGTTTTTCCCTACATGTAATACTACAAAAAAAAAAAATAAACGCTTTCTTGGAATTTGTTCAGGGTAAAGGGTTTTTTTTCGTATTTTGACTGTACTATAATGCATATCTATATTCTTACATTCATGGTTTTCATGCTTTAGCATGTCAGAGTACAACTGTCTCTTTTTGTCATTTTATGTCATTTTATGTCATGTTCAGTTATGCACCTGTTCACATTGCAGTTTTGGGAGTACTGCCAGTCTTTCAGTCTTCTTGTCTATATAGCTACAGCGAGTGGCACAGTGTGGTAGATATGGGCGAAGGATCGCCTCCGGATGACCCGGCATGCTACATGAAATACCTGGTCTTGGCTGAGTGTGGGGACTTTCACCATGCAGGATAAGAACTCATGTAGGCCTCGTACTGACGCTGCCTGGCCAAGAATGGATGACAATTCCTAGTCACAATGAGACGAACATTTCACTTTAAACAGCAACAACAACTATGCGGTTCATTCTCTGTCACAACTTCACGTTCCAGATAGCAGGCACATATCTGCCACCATGTTACAGTTTTGTACAGCATTATAAGATACAGGAACTTCCTCTGGGTTGCTTCAGATATAACTGGTTCTGTGCGTCCCAGCGCAACTCAATACAGCGTTAAAATACACACCTTGACGGTCACCTTTGTTTCCTCCAGTCTCCTTAGGGATCCCATAATGATTTGAGTAAAGCTTAGACTTCCGAACAGTTAGGAGGAAACTGCTCGGTTGGTTGATTACATTCACACACCAGTTAACCGTCCACTTCTGTACCTGGACAGTTAAGGGGCCTGGCCACCAGAGTCCTGCACCAGGAGAGATTACTTAGCAAAAACCTGCTGACAGATTCCCTTTAATGTCTTCTGACCCTGCAGTCAGTTTCTGGCTAAACGTCCTTATAAAACATCCTACAGTAACATCTCTATACATTTCATCTCATTACCAACACTTGTCACATTCTATATCACAACACAATATGCTGTATTACAATTCACATGAAACAATATTTATAAAAGACGTAAGACATTCACATTACAACACAATGACGCAATTGGTGTCCTCAGGGGTAGGGGCGCGACAGCCATAGCGCACCACTCTTACATCCTCACTCACTTATCTCAGTTGTGTGACCACTTCCAGCATTATACTCATGTGCACCTGCGTCTCATTTGCTTTTCTGAGTCTCATTTTGTACAGTTTCCATAGCAGAAATAATATCCTGGTTAGCCTGGATCTATCATGCAGCTTATGCACTTCTTCCCACATGGCTTTAGTGATGCTCTCATTTCTTATGTGAATCAGTTGGTCCTCAATAAGCTTTTCTTATGATAATTACCATCAATGGAATGAGACACCAATTTGAAGAGGGAATTGGTCGTTTACTCTTACCCGTCATGCCCTCCCTACCACACCTGATGTACATAAAATAAAGATGACTGCCTGCGACTTGAGTTAAATGGCTAGAGCAGCCTTTTATTAAATATTATACGCACAAACCAGGGGCAGCCACAGCAATGGCGCCCCTGGTACATTACAAACAATGTAAATATTAAAAGAAAATAAACAGCTAATAGGGTTATAAAATAAATACCAAGCAAACCCCCTCAACCTTACGAATACCCCTGGCCACAGTGCACCATCCCAGGAGTGATGTATTACTATCCCATAATGAATACTCCTACCCTTACAGGACCTTATCCTGCAAGTTACCTTCATCTGTAACTAAAGCCACTATTCCCACTAGTGACTTCCCACCAAAAGTACACCACCAATCAACCATCCTCTAAACTAGACCTATCTCCCTGCCACTGACCTGCCCATGTGATACCTTACAAGGCATGGTCCCACCAAACCACAAAAGGCTTGCTCCATACCGTCCCTCAAACCCAACATCCATAAATCAATGCCAATTGCATTGAGAAGAACACCGTCCAACCTCAAATGATCCATTCATGGTGTCTCCAAATCTCTAAGTCTCACCACTATGGCACTACTCTTAGCAACAAGTGAGCTACAGTCTTTTTAAATTTAATTCTGGCTTTATTTATCCGCTCCACCAACCTTGTGTACCTCCATGTAAGCTGCGAGCCACGATGTCGGAACAGATAATGACAGGAAGACCACAACCTCAATAGGTCAAACTTTATATCTCAAATCAACTCCCCAGAAGATCTCACTCCAATATCGTTAACTCCTACATGTTTCACCAGCACATTTGGTAGTCAATCCACTCTATAGTAATAGGAGAATTCCGGTATAACCCTCCCCAATAATCATGCTGCAAATTCTGAGCCATTTGATCAATGCCGAGGACCTAGCCTGCCCAATTTACCAGCTATGAGGATGAACTTCAGCCCACAACGCCCCTCCCTCTCACCATCCCTTACACCCCAAACATGTAAGAGGGCCCTAGGATCTAAAGTAAGCATGCACTTATGATGAAACAAAATATTTACCACATAATACCCCAAAAAAACACCCATGAGTTAAACAACCCTTTAGAGATTCGAACAGTTCTTTAATAAGCACCAGACGAGGGCGAACATAAGACTGAAAACTTGATGATTCCCAGCACTCGATATGCCAAACCACGTCACCCCCAAACCTCCGTGTGAAGCCTCAGTCACCGCCCCAATGTGAAAAGAATGTGACTTATACTCTCAAGTCTTCTCACCTAAACGCAACAAACATTCTTCAAAACTGCAATAAACTAATATTTCAAAAATAAAACAAATTTCCAAATGCTTCAAGAATGAATCTGGATAACCGTCCCGAACATCCAAAAACATTTCACTACTTTAGGCTGTGTGTGCACTGTGTGCACTAGAAAATGGAATTTTCTTAAGAAACTTTCGGACTCTTTGAAAGATTTCCGCACCTACGGTAAAAAAACGCACCAAAATCCGCATGCGGATTTGCCATGGTTTTGGTGCGGTTTTGGTGCGGACTTGCCGCAGTTTTTCTGCAGGTTGGTCCCTGCGGGTTTTTACCATTATCTATGGCATAAACCGCAGGTCCCTTCGGAAATTAAGTGACATGCTTATTAATTCCGCAGCAAAATCCGCAGGGACAAAATAACGCAGTGTGTGCACAGCATTATTTAATCCTCATAGATTTTGCTGGAGAATGACTGGAGAAATGTTATAAACATTTTTTGCAGCATTATTTCAGCGAAATCCACGGCAATTCCGCGGGTAAATCCGCAGCGTGCTCACAGGGCCTTAATTTGGTAATCTTCATTCCCAGAAATCACATACAACACCACCAACCTGCCTCGACCAACCTGATCTGTCTTTCCATGTTGTAAAAAAACATTACACCTTATCGTCAAGCAAACAGACATCACTCAACGCTAACCCACCTTCAATCAACCTCAAAGGGCTAACCAACTCATTATGAAAAGAACAGTAAACGCCAAAAACAAAGAATGAAATTTCCCATCTTGAAAAACAAACTTGCCTGGCAGGGCACACTCCAGAGGAGGGCTGCGTTTCATGTCATCTGTATAGCTGGTTTCAACCCCCCGGAGAGCATATCCCTGAGAGGAACTAATGGGAAGGAGGATGTTCACACGATTGCCGTGGGGAGAGTGTATCTGCTCCCTACGGAATCGACGCCACGCAGGGCGGCAGGACCCTAGGGAAGATAATACTTCACGTTGGTTTTCCAGAATCTGCCTGGACGGGGAAAGTTTCAAGCTTCCATGACCATACAGCGCCCGACATCATAGTGCCAGAGAGGATTCGGGGTCTCGCATCAAGCAGGACCCTATATCGGAACCGCGGCACCTGCATATAGGGAGAAGAGTACATCTCGTGAAACCCAGGGTCCCCTCGTAGCTTCAAGCTAGGGGATCCACAGACAGGCATTACAAGGAGAAAACCCACCGAACACAAAACCAAACTGATCTCTAAAGGGATTCGGGTTTGACGGAGCAAGTGACCAGTATTACTGGGTGAGCCGCACCGTACAAAAGTGAGTAAAACAAGCTGGAACCGCAGCCATAGACTCAGACTCTTAATTACCGGTACCGCCGCTCCGAGCCACCATTACTACTCCCCTCATCATCCTCCCCAGGGCTCGCTCCACCTGTGGGGAGCAATACCACCCATAGCTCCTACTACCATCTGCCCCGGAGGACAGCGGCAGCAGCGGCTCATTCCCTGGCAGCATACCACAGGTGGCATCACGACAAACACCTCACTACTACCCCCAACATCTCTCCCCAGCCATCTTCTGTAAAACCCGGGGCAACATAGCCGGGCTAGGTCACCCGTGACAACGACAGTCGACGGCCCGTTGACGAGTAGGTTAACCACCTGCCCCGTGGGGCGCTACAGTAGTGTCATGGTTTGGTGCTGCATGAGTGCTGCCAGCTGTGGGGAGCTACAGTTCATTAAGGGAAGTACAGAGTGATCCCCTCCTTTTAGAAACTGGGCCACAGTGCAGTATTCCAACATGATAACGACCCTAAATACACCTCCAAGACGACCACTTCCTTGCTAAAGGAATTGAGGGTAAAGGCGCTGAACTGGCCAAACATGTCTCCAGACCTAAACCCTATTGAACATCTTTGGGGCATCCTTAAATGGAAGGTGGAGGAGCACAAGCTCTCTAGCAGGCAAAAGCTCCATGATGTCATCATGAAGGAGTGGAAGAGGTTTCCAGTAACAATCTGTAAACTCCATGCCCAAGAGAGTTAAGGCAGTGCTTGAAAATAATGGTGGTACTTTGACACAATTTGGCTTTTTTCACTGACAGATGTACTCATTTTTGTTGCCAGAGGTTTAGACATTAATGGCTGTATGTTGTTGAATTATGTAAAGGACACACTAAACTTACACTGTGCTACAAGATGTACACTACTTTACATTGTATTAAAGTGTCATATCCTCAGTGTTGTCCCATGAAAATATATAACAAAAGTATTTACAAAAATGTGAGAGGTGTACTCACTTTTGTGATATACTTTATGTCACAGAAAACCCAATAAATAGTCTCCCTTGTCATATAAACAGGGAATTGAGTGAGTCACTGACTGGTCAGTCACAGCACATTGACTAAGATAAGGAGTAATCAATTCATTACATGTCGGATTAACTAGAAGTGTCAGATCATGGGCAGTGGGTATTGGAGATGATAAGAGGAGTAATATTCTGAGAAATTGCTTTTCATACTTTCCATAGAGCGCAATATCTTCTAGGGAAACAATGTTTCCAATATGTTCTCATTTGACAGAATCAGTTATGCGGATTCTCCTGTCACTTCTATGTAACTGGGGAGTTGAGTCCTATATTTGCAGCATCTGTCACTATGTAGATCAGCTTTTTGGGTCAATTGTCACACTGTAATCAGAACTACTGATTCTTTATCACTTACTACCCAGTCAAATTAGATCTGTCACTTGGCAGAACATCTCTATATTCTTTGCCCCAGGCTCCTTGTAGATACTGACTGATCAGAGAGCTGTCACGGGCTTAATATGAGAATAACAATATCCCTCCACCCCCAGACATCTCTCACTTCACCATCCTCCCCTCCTGGTCTGAGCTGGCATTCACACCCCTTTCCTCTATAAAAGTCTGCCACCCTAGTCTCCTTTAGAAGTGTTCCTCACGACAACCCAAGGCTCCACATCCTCACCATGCTGTCTCTAGGCTCTCGCTCTTCACTACGACTGACCTTGATATGCAGTGCCCTAGCTCTGCTGCTCTCCTGCCAACGCACAAATGCCTGGTACAAGCAGTCAACTGGCCCCAGCTATTATTCTGTGGGAAGGGCATCAGGTCTGCTGTCCGGTATTCGCAGATCTCCAGACATTCGACGCTCAGAGCCTGAAAATGCAGGGGAGAGTGCCGAGAATATGGAAGACAATTTATTGAACAACTATGGTAGCCAACGGCAAGGAGCGTTGCTCAAAAGCATGGTGAGTACCTATTTTATTCTATGTCTATAATGTGATGCCAACTACCATTGTTAATGGAAAAAAAATCTCATGGGTGGGTCTTCTTTAAGAAATGTATCTGTTTTGGCTTAGCCTTGGGTAACCAATAAGATCTGGCCAAGAAAATATCTATAATATGGGGTTCCCAAAGGGTACCAGGTAAAGAACACAACCAAGACCATCCTGGTGGAGATCCAGAATCTTTTCCTAGGCAAAGTACAGGGTCACATGTGAGTTTGCCATTACATCAGACTGATTTTGGACACATTTGTATTGAATACACTTCACTACTCCATTCAATGGGGTAGATTTATTAAGCTTGGGCGAAGCTGCCCATGGTATGAAAAGCTGCTCCACTTTTCCCTTTTACCAGTTTTTCCCCAATGTTGTGTTGGGCGTAAATGTTTAGCGTTATTTCACAATAGCATGTGAATAGTGATAGGGAATATAACTATTCGTGTTCGGATTATGCGCTTACCGAATTACTGAGTACTATTCCAGTATTGGTCACAAAAAACAAAATGCTCAGGTTCCCCATTGACTTGCATTAATTTAACTATTCATGATGAGTATCGGAATAGTACTTTGTGATTTGTTTATGAATAATCCGAACCCGAATAATTACTACCTGTGAATAATGCATAGAGGGCAATTCAAGTGAATAGTATTTCCCATTATGCAAAGGGTATTCTAAGGGAAAAATCATTCACATCCGAACTTTAGACTTGGACTAAGCATTATTAACCGAGAAAAGTGTTAAAAAACAAGTCCAAAAAAGATTAGTCAATACGGTGGGCATTATCAATGAAGCTCGCATGTGGTGAATAAGTATAAATCAAATCAGACAGGGTAGGAATGGTACATTTAATGGACGAATGCTATAAATCAGTGGTCCGCACCCATGGCTACTCGCATTCTGGGAGTCGTACTTTGACAACATATGTGAACCAATTGTAATAGGGTGAAAAAAAAGTAAAGATTCAATTTACGACCGCTGAGGAATTATTAATAAAATTTCATCTCCTTTTTCACCTTCTCTTCTTTCTTTTTCCTATAGGCACTCTGTGTGAAAGATGTATCCCCAAACCTTCACAGCTGCGAGCTGCTCCCCGACACCTCCAGCACCTTCCAGTGCAAAGCTCAAATTTACCTGTCGTTGGACAGCTCCGACTGTCTCAATCCCTAACCCCTCCACCCCAGAGACTGCCATGTACCGCTCCTTATTCTGCAGGAGCCCTCCTCCCCTTTAGATTAGGGGTCAAACATTTGTGTAGATTTGTACTTGATTCTGTATCTGCTGCATTAGAACATAATGGTTCAATTAATAAACTAAATAAACAGGTGACTTGCATTCTTGTATATGTGTGTGTCAATCATAATAATCTATATATACCAACATATTACAATTCAGGGGTTCATATACACACAGTCATAAGAAATAATAATGACTGCAGACATATCGGTATATATCATGTTACGTCAAGAATTGTAGTATGCCCCTGTGGGGTACACTGTTAGAATGAGTACTTACATGATTGTCTTTATTCTTCACTTCTAAAATCAATGATCCATGATAATCGATTAAACTGGTATAGCCAGCGAAGAGGGATAATAGGTGAGCACCTTAAAAAAACAAAAAACAAAAAAAAACTTGGTTTGAGAGCATTTTGCAAAATAAGCAAAGGTTTCTAAAATTTGTAACTTGGTTTAAGAGCAATGCTTTGCAATAAGAGCAAATACTCACTGTGCACACTTCCGCTTGCGTCCTTGCGTACCATTGTACAGTACAGTATATACTATATAGCATGTCTATCAATTTGCATTTGTGGATACAGTATTGTACTTTCTTTCTGATAACCAGTACAGCACATTGCTTGTATTGTACCTCCCGCACACCAACAATTCCATTGTAAGCTAATGTGCAGTTTAATTTGTTTTATATGCTTTTACTGTACAGTACAGTATTTTGTATTAGTGTACTGTAATTTTATATGAATACAGTACATTATATTGTATTACTGTAATAAGTTGTATAAATACAGCAAATATTTTTGGGTTGTGGAACAAATTGTCTGCATTTCAATTATTTCCTATGGTTAAATTCGCTTTGATATAAGAGTAACTTGGTTTAAGAGAACACTCCCGGAACCAATTATGCTCGTAATGCAAGGTTCCACTGTACATTATATATATATATATATAATGTGAGAGGGCAGAATATGAAGAAAACAAGCAAACATAACTCACCTAACATTGGGAAGCGTTGAGCTCCAGACTCGGAGAGTGGATGTGACAGGTCTAGTCTGTTAGTAATGTAAATCGCCTCGGGTCTCTGGCTGCCGGAATTTACATACAAATAATACTCTCCTCTCCAGAGAGGTTTATTCACACTTTATATATTTTCCTATGATCTGATTCATTTCAGCACTAATCTAATAAGTTCTGCAGTCCAAATAATGCAGAAATAATATTCTGTTCCCAGCCATCTCCTATTGATGGATATGTCCTCATAAATAAACACCTGCCAGGAACTCGATACCACCAGGACGGTAATCATAGGAATGTATTCCAGTAAATGAGCGGCATCCAGCAATATATGGGCACACAGGAGCCATCACAGCTTTAATGCTTTGTTGTGAGAAAACACAAAACTGTCCCCCCCACCACATTTCAGAGACTTGGTGACATAATCCGCCAGTCCCTGCCACAGTGATTAATAAGCAGGTAACGAGGGGTCACGGTATCTAATGTGCTGCTCTAATCATCAACTCAGAAGCAATTTTCCACTTTCTGATTGATATAGTGAAGAAAACGGAATTAATCTGTACACAAGGGTATCACCTTGATGGGAAGGGACGGAGGAGGATGAAAGTTCTCAGACTCTGTTGGCATTTTCTTCACCATCATTACACAGGAGTAAGCGAGTATTGCTCTAATAGAGGTGGTGGGGGACAATATTATGCAGGCTAGGACTGGCCCACTGGTGGACAGGGAAATCCCCGGGTGGGCCCCTGCGCTGGAGTGAGACACTTACCCCCGATATGAGCAGACTGTGAGCCCTCGCGGGCAGGGACCTCTATCCTCCTGTACCTGTCTGTGCCTTGTATTGTTTATGATTATTGTACTTGTCCCTATTATGTATACCCCTTTCACATGTAAAGCGCCATGGAATTGATGGCGCTATAATAATATAATAATAAGTAATAATAATAGTATTTGGCCCCATTACATTATTCACTATGTACAGAAAAAAGCAGTATCACATCACTCACTCTACAAACTACCCAACATAGCAGAACAGATAAGTGTGAATGAGGCTAATGTAATATTTACATGTAGTGGAACAGTGGGCCCCCAGAGTCCGTGTTACTGGTGGGCTCCTGGCAGCTCAGTCCGACACTGGTTTTATGTATATAGACCTCAATTAATAAAAATAAATTCTAGAACTTTCGAATATACAATGTACTTTGTGTTTCATTTCCTTAGCATCTCGAGTCCTGTTTGCTGTTAATGGAGAAACACATTCTTGCTAACACCTCCCGACTGGGAATGAGATTCCCAACCTAATTTTCTTTTTTTTTATAAGACAATTATCAAGAAAAATCACATACACACTTTTACACAAAAACATTTTACACAATTTTTTTTTAATTAACATAATGGAAAAACAATAATGAATTATGAAGATTAATAGTGATACATGTTTGTTTACAGGTCAGAATACTGATGTGAGAACGTGAAAAAAATAATGGGGTTATCCACCTTCAGAAAATTCCAGCTCCCAAACACACTCTGCTATAAAAAACGAAACAGTCTCCGCCGCTGCTCTCTCTCAATATCAGTCGTGTTGAGTGACACACCCGCAGGGTCTCTGGGGTTACTCGTCACCGGGCCGGTGCCAAGGGTTTGGGTTGCCACAGTGGCTGGCCCGGCTCCGTAATCCAAATGGTCATTGGTGTCAACCAAATGAGAAAGGGGGAGATGATGATAATGGGAGTAGTCTTTCGTGACACCACCTGTGGTGTGTGGCCAATTATTAGCCGACGCTGCGGAAAGTCTGTCTGTTGGGGCAGATGGTAACGCAGTTCAGGTGTTGCAGCTCCCCACAGGCAGAGCAAGGTCCCAGGGAGGATGGTGAGAGTAGTTGTCCACCCCATTGTGGGAAGCGCGGGACACAGGAAGGATCAGACGACACAGCGGTTGCAGTTTAAGGTGTTTACTCATTGAGTTGCTCCTGCCGTTGGACTGCTAGACTCTGCTATGATGGGCTCCAGACGATCACGGATAGTTCAGGGGCTGGTATCGGTGGGATACTTTGTGAGTCATTCCTCCCTTCGCTCTGCTGTCTGAGTCCCTGCAACTTGAAACTACACAGGGATCCGAGTCCTGGGGGTAGTTATGTTCCCCGTCCCGTATAGGAGGCAGTGCGAGTCCGTTGATGGGCCGCCCCATGGTCACGGCTTCTGGCTCTATATGCTGCTTTGCCCCGGGCGCTGTTGTGGGCCAGAGGACTTGAAATCCTTCACCCGGTGGATTCTACTGGCAGGCCGTGACATGCCCACCAGCCTAGGGCTCCGCACCCTGATATGTGCAGCAGTCCTCAGGGAGCTATTCTCTTTCCCCTAAGCGACAATGTTCTCATGCGTCTCACTTGGTTCCCGATTGTGTTTCAACTCTCTAGTGTGTGTGGCTCCTACTCCCCTGATCAGTCGCCCCATCCACTCGAGTCTCAGAGCAAGTGGGTGCGAGGCCCCAGACGATATGGTGACCATCCTAAATGACCCTACCCTAACCCCATCCCGGTGAGAGGGCAACTGGCTAATGTGTGGTTGTGAATGTTGTGAACCAGCACCAACCGCCTCCCCACCCGGGATGAGTACCGCACCTCTGATGAGATGCAGTACCCTGTGGCAACTGAAGCCTCAGGGGCGCCACATGAGCAGCAGCAGAGGCTACGCAACAGACTTGGGGATGGAGACTAAAGCGAGTAGGGTTTTGTTTTTTAACAAATTCTGTCCAGAATCTGGAATTATAGGCAGATCCCCTTTAACTGTAAAATAGTGATTATAATAACTATAAAGGATAATTATCACGATTCCTTGCACAAGCTTCTCCAGTGTCATAAAAAATAACAAAGACGACAAATATTGCTTAGGACTCTGGAAAAAAAAAAATGCTTTACTTTTACAGACTGACAGGATGAGGACATTTTTACCAGGAAGGGCCCAGGATTGGATAAATATATACCAGGATGGGGACGTTATATACTATGTATACCAGGATGGAGACCATGTATACCAGGATGGAGACCATGTATACCAGGATGGGGGACATATATATCAGTATGGGGGACATATGTACCAGGATTGGGGACATTACTGTATAATGAAGAGGGAAAAGGGGCAATTAATATGTCTTTATAGGATTTAGAATGCTACAAGTGCCCATAGATCTTATCAAAGTCCGGAGGGGAGCCCAGGTCCAAATTTCGCACCAGGGCCCATCGCACTCTAGTTGCGCCACTGGCTCTCTCACTTGATTTTTGACTTTAGGAGGGAAAAAACTTCAAAAATTGACTTCTTGCAATGTACCACACTCGAATATAATGAATTCTTTAGAATGACCCATTATTTCAAGAGTTTGTAAAGGCAGAAAGCATGGTAAGGGGCTTGGTTTTATACACCTGAGACAATGGGACTGAAAGGGGAACCTTAAATCAATGATTAAGAGCTACAGTTAGGTCCAGAAATATTTGGACAGTGACACAATTTTCGCGAGTTGGGCTCTGCATGCCACCACATTGGATTTGAAATGAAACCTCTACAACAGAATTCAAGTGCAGATTGTAACGTTTAATTTGAAGGTTTGAACAAAAATATCTGATAGAAATTGTAGGAATTGTACACATTTCTTTACAAACACTCCACATTTTGGGAGGTCAAAAGTAATTGGACAAATAAACCAAACCCAAACAAAATATTTTTATTTTCAATATTTTGTTGCAAATCCTTTGGAGGCAATCACTGCCTTAAGTCTGGAACCCATGGACATCACCAAACGCTGGGTTTCATCCTTCTTAATGCTTTGCCAGGCCTTTACAGCCGCAGCCTTCAGGTCTTGCTTGTTTGTGGGTCTTTCCGTCTTAAGTCTGGATTTGAGCAAGTGAAATGCATGCTCAATTGGGTTAAGATCTGGTGATTGACTTGGCCATTGCAGAATGTTCCACTTTTTTGCACTCATAAACTCCAGGGTAGCTTTGGCTGTATGCTTGGGGTCATTGTCCATCTGTACTATGAAGCGCCGTCCGATCAACTTTGCGGCATTTGGCTGAATCTGGGCTGAAAGTATATCCCGGTACACGTCAGAATTCATCCGGCTACTCTTTTCTGCTGTTATGTCATCAATAAACAAAAGTGACCCAGTGCCATTGAAAGCCATGCATGCCCATGCCATCACGTTGCCTCCACCATGTTTTACAGAGGATGTAGTGTGCCTTGGATCATGTGCCGTTCCCTTTCTTCTCCAAACTTTTTTCTTCCCATCATTCTGGTACAGGTTGATCTTTGTCTCATCTGTCCATAGAATACTTTTCCAGAACTGAGCTGGCTTCATGAGGTGTTTTTCAGCAAGAAAAACCACAAAGAACTATATAAAAAAACCACCAAAAAGGAGCCAAGACAAATGATATGTGCACACACAGAATGTGGTGAGCCTTCCTCATAAAGATGGCTGCAGCCGAGGTGCAAGATGCTGATGTCACAGCCACTCAACCTCCACACTAGGGGGGAGGGGCGACTGCTTAGCATAAGACATGCACACTAATAAGGCTTGCACTGGGAGCCCATCATATAATGAGTGAAATGCACAGTGTCTGAACTGTGACCTATAAATGACGCCAGAAACCCAGGTCAGGCGGGCAAAACAGCACTATATAGGTGCATCTCGCACGGATACACGAGACGCACAGTGTCTGAATAATGGCCTATAAATGACGCACAACACCAGGTCCAGGCGGGTCAGTTAGCACTATGAGTACATAACACATGACAGGCTCACCATTTAACCACCTGAATTCAAAAGGTCCACACACATCCTGCAAAAATGGATAAAATGTGCCATACCTCAAATAGTGAGATATTAGTTTATATTTTAGCCGAAAATATGTAAGCTCGCAATCCGTTCGTCAAGGATTCTCACATTTGCGAGTCCCTACACTGAATTAGTTATAAAAACCACAAAGAACTATATCAAAAAAACACCAAAAAGGAGCCAAGACAAATGATATGTGCACACACAGAATGTGGTGAGCCTTCCTCATAAAGATGGCTGCAGCCGAGGTGCAAGATGCTGATGTCACAGCCACTCAACCTCCACACCAGGGGGGGAGGGGCGGCTGCTTAGCATAAGACATGCACACTAATAAGGCTTGCACTGGGAGCCCATCATATAATGAGTGAAATGCACAGTGTCTGAACTGTGACCTATAAATTATTATTATTATTTATTTATAGAGCACCATTGATTCCATGGTGCTGTACATGAGAAGGGGGTTACATACAAAATACATATACAAGTTACAGTAGACAGACTAGTACAGAGGGAAGAGGGCCCTGCCCTTGCGGGCTTACATTCTATAGGATTATGGGGAGGAGACAGTAGGTGGGGTGTAGGTGGGGTGTAGGTGGGGCGGCAGCTCCGCACGGTGGTGGGGCGGCAGCTCCGCACGGTGGTGGGGCGGCAGCTCCGCACGGTGGTGGGGCGGCAGCTCCGCACGGTGGTGGGGCAGTGAGGTCATTCAAGGTTATAGGCATTTCTGAACAGATGAGTCTTTAGGTTCCGTTTGAAGTTTGCAAGTGTAGTAGATAATCTGACGTGTTGAGGCAGTGAGTTCCAGAAGACTGGGGATGTTCGGGAGAAGTCTTGGAGGCGGTTGCATGAGGAGCGAATGAGAGAGGAGGATAGAAGGAGATCTTGGGAGGACCGGAGATTACGTTTTGGAGTGTAGCGAGAGATTAGTTCAGAGATATATGGAGGAGACAATTTGTGGATGGCTTTGTAAGTCAGTATTAGTAGTTTGAATTGGATACGATGGAAGATTGGGAGCCAGTGGAGGGACATGCAGAGACGAGAAGCGGGGTGGTAGTGAGGCGAGAGGTGGATCAGTCGGGCAGCAGCATTAAGGATGGACTGGAGAGGGGCGAGCGTGTTAGCAGGGAGACCACATAGGAGGATGTTGCAGTAGTCGAGGCGGGAGATTATGAGAGCATGCACTAGCATTTTTGTAGATTGAGAATTGATGAAGGGACGGATTCTGGAAATATTTTTGAGTTGAAGACGACAGGAGGTGGTGAGGGATTGAATGTGTGGTATGAAGGACAAGGCAGAGTCAAAGGTCACTCCGAGGCACCGAACTTTGGGTGCTGGGGAGAGCGTGATGTTATTTATTGTAATAGATAGATCAGGTAGAGAGTGTAGGTGAGATGGAGGAAAGATGATCAATTCAGTTTTGGCCACATTGAGCTTTAGGAAGCGAGAGGAGAAGAAGGAAGATATAGCAGATAGGCACTCTGGGATTCTGGACAGCAGAGATATGACATCTGGGCCAGAGAGGTAGATCTGAGTGTCATCGGCATATAGGTGGTACTGGAAGCCATAGGACTTTATGAGTTGTCCCAGGCCAAATGTATAGATAGAAAAAAGTAATGGTCCCAGGACAGAGCCTTGAGGGACACCAACAGAGAGAGGACGGGATGAAGAGGTTGTGTGGGAGTGGGAGACACTAAAAGTGCGGTTGGAGAGGTATGAAGAGATCCAAGAGACGGCGAGGTCTCTGACACCAAGGGAAGAGAGGATCTGTAAAAGAGAGGGAGTGGTCAACAGTGTCAAAAGCTGAGGATAAGTCTAGAAGTAGGAGTATGGAAAAGTGGTTGTTAGCTTTGGCAGTAAGTAAGTAATTTGTGATTTTTGTCAGGGCAGTTTCAGTGGAATGATGTGGACGGAAGCCGGACTGTAGGTTGTCAAAGAGAGAGTTAGAGGAGAGGTGGGAGGAGAGTTCAGCATGGACGTGCTGTTCCAGGAGTTTTGAGGCGAATGGGAGTAGCGATATGGGGCGATAGCTGGCAGCAGAGGTTGGGTCGAGGGAAGGTTTCTTTAGGATGGGTGTGACTGTTGCATGTTTAAAGGCAGAAGGGAAGGTACCAGTTGTTAAAGATAGGTTGAAGAGATGGGTTAAGGCTGGAATTAGGATAGTGGTGAGGATGTGAGGAAGACCTGTGTAGAGACAGCTCCTGCAAAAAACTCCTGTATAATCCTGTCCAGCTGGGGTTAAAGTTTGTTTTACTGCTTTCCTGGAGTGGTGACCTCTCCTAGACTGAGGGGGCTTCAAAGACCTGAGTGATATGACCAGAACTCGGGCTGATAAGAAGCGCGGGACACAGGCCACACTCATGGACGCTGGAGCTTCATGTGGGGGCAGGGCGTCTGATGCAATAGCTCGCCTCAGCAAGTTTGCACGAGATCAGCCTGAGATACCTGGAGCTGTTAAGCAGTGTGCCCTCAGCGTGGAGGAGATCCCAGGACAAGAACTGATGGAGGAGGAAGAGCAGCAGGGAGCTGTGAGTATGTTGGCTGCTGCCAATAATGTGGAGCAGGGGGACAACCTTAGAGCTACAGATGAAAACACAGATCCTGGGAGAGCAGAGCCCACCCTCAGTGATGTGCTTGCAGCAGTAAATACCTGCAACAATATGCTAGCCACTTTGAACATACAGATGGGAGGAATTAAAATGGACATTTCATCTATCAGGCACGAGTTGCAGGGGGTCAATGTACGGGTGGGGGCCCTGGAAGACCGGGTCAGTGCCACAGAGGATAAGCTTCCCCCTCTGACTCGGGACCTTGGCAGAGCAATCCACAATATCTCATTGCTTAGGGCTAAGGTGGACGATCTAGAAAACAGATCCCGCAGAAGCAATCTCCGACTGGTCGGGGTCCCAGAAAAGGCAGAAGGCAATAATCCAGTAGCTTTTTTTGAAATGTGGCTCCCCAAGACTTTGGGTATGGATCTGTTTTCTCCTTTCTTCACTATTGAGCGGGCACATAGGGTCCCCACTAGACCCCCACCACCAGGGGCACCCCCTCGTCCTATCCTCCTCAAGCTACTGCACTTCAGGGACAGGGACACTGCGCTCCGCAGAGCCCGGGAGATTAAGGATCTGGCTATTGACGGCCATAAGGTCTCACTGTACCCGGATTTTTCCACTGAAATCCAGCAGAGGAGAGCGCAATTTATTGATGTCAAAAAACGCCTGAGGCAGCTGCAGATCTCTTACTCAATGCTATACCCTACCAGGCTGCGAGTGGTGGCGGATGGTGGGACAAAGTTTTTTGACACTCCAAAGGATGCAGCCGCATGGCTCGATACCAATGAAAAAGGACTGCGCAGAAATCACCGCTGAGGATTATTGCGGATTCCTTGCTGTTGGACTTGCTGAGGTGAACGTGCTATGTTTCCCAGCTGGAACACTTATGGACGGTTGGCAGGAGCCACCCAGATAGGTTACTATGCAGTTGATGACTGTTCAGGAATTTAAACCGTTATGTGCTCTTAGGGTTATGTTTAGCCCCACTTCCCTCTGTTTGAGAGGAATTATTATTATTATTATTATTATTTATTATTATAGCGCCATTTATTCCATGGCGCTTTACAAGTGAAAGAGGGTATACGTACAACAATCATTAACAGTACAAGACAGACTGGTATAGGAGGAGAGAGGACCCTGCCCAGGAATGTCCTGGTTTACTGTGTATGTTTTTATGTTGTTTGACCTTTTTGTTTTATGCACCTGTTTGGTCTATGCTCATCTATGGGAACTGCTGCAGATGGGTCCGGAGGTCCCCGCTTGCTGCCCCCTGCTGTTACATATGTGTACTCACCCTTATGGCGAAGGAGGTTAATATAGTGGCCTGGAATGTGCGAGGATTGGGTGAAGCCACTAAAAGATGTGCAGTTTTTCTGTTTCTACAGCAGCTTAAGCCAGACATAATATTCTTATCAGAAACGCACTTGGTGAAGGAGCGGCTCCACTTGCTCCACAAAAAATGGATAGCCCATGAGTATCACTCTGTATATACCACACATTCCAGGGGGGTGAGTGTCCTGATACACAGGACAGTGCCGTTTGAGTGTCTTAAAGCTTCTGTGGATCAGGAGGGTAGATTTGTATGTCTTTACTGTGTCCTTCATAATGTGCGCTGTGTTCTAGTTGCAATTTATATTCCGCCGCCATACACAGGGGAACCATTGAAACGTGTTCTCAATTTTGTTGCTTCCCTCCCTGAGGTCCCCACCCTATTAGTAGGAGACTATAATAATTACTTGCACCCGTATTGGGATAAGTTACATACAGGGAATATCTCAGTGGGGGCGGCAGCTACATCCCTTGCCAGACTGATGGAGGAGGTGGGATATGTAGATATTTGGCGTATTAGAAACCCGCAGGTCCGGCAGTATTCATGCTATTCTAGTTCTCATCATTCACTGTCCCGGATTGACCTGGCCATTGGAAATGCTCAGCTGCTGCCTTGTGTAGCTTCAGTCACGTACCTGGCCAGGGGGGTGTCTGACCACTCCCCACTACAGGTCCGTCTAAGGCTTGGGGACCCGGACCGGCTGGCGGGGATACCTTGGTGGCTCAACCCTTTTTGGATACAACTGATAGGGGGCACTCTGACTGACACTATACGGGAATATTTTGTGACAAATGACGGTACGGCATCTAAACATATAGTGTGGGACGCAATGAAGGCGTATGTTCGTGGGACATATATTAGGGAAATTTGCACCCGAAAGGCGAAAACAAGAGAGCGCACTAAGTATCTGACGGACACTTTAGGTGATGCAGAACGACTTCTTATATCTAACCCTACAGATGATGCCAAGCGGGACTTAGAGAGGGCACAGAGAGCTCTGAGAGACCATATGACTTCCTTGGCCACTAACAAACGCTTTTTCCTTAAGCAGCGGTACTTTACGGAGGGGGAGAGTGTGGGACATCTCTTGGCTACAATTGCTAGGGCGCAAGAGGGATTGACCTATATCACCAAATTGAAACTTGACACTGGAGAGGAGGTGAGGGACAGCGGGAGGATTGTGGAGGTCATGCAACAGTATTACACCCAATTATACTCCTCTAAATCGCATTATGGGGATGAGGAACTGCGGGACTTTGTGGAGGAGATCACTCTCCCCAGTCTGTCAGATAGTGAGAGAGATTCCCTGAATAGAGATATAGACCTGGAGGAGCTGGAGGAGGCGCTCGGTCAAATCCAAAATGAAAAGGCCCCAGGTGCGGACGGACTCCCGGGTGAATTCTACAAATTATATACCCATCTGCTGCTGCCAAGACTCTTGGATGTGTTCAGAGATGCTGAGGAGAAGGGATCCCTCCCTGCATCCATGAGGGAGGCTATTATTGTTCTGATTTTAAAACCCGGGAAAGATCCGACCGCGCCTGACTCCTATCGCCCAATCTCGCTGCTTACATTAGATATTAAATTAATCGCTAAAATTCTAGCTAACAGGTTGTCCCGGGTGATCACGTCAGTGATCCACGAGGATCAGACTGGATTCATCCCCAATAAATCTACTTCCATTAATTTGCGACGTTTATTCCTGGGGATACAGCTAAGTTCTGAGGGGAGAAACAAGGAGAGAGCAGTCCTGTCATTAGATGCAGCCAAAGCCTTTGACAGTATTGAATGGAATTTCCTATGGGTAGTTTTGGAGAAATTGGGTCTTGGCTCCAGATTTATTGGCTGGGTCAAATTGTTATATGCCTCTCCGCGGGCCAGGATTCGAGTTAATCGTTGTACCTCCTCGTCTTTTAATTTGGCCAGGGGCACGAGACAGGGCTGTCCTCTCTCTCCATTACTATTTGCAGCGGCAATTGAACCATTGGCGGCTATGCTTCGTGCATCCGCTGGCGTAAAGGGGTTTGAGATAGGCGGTCTGGAGCATAAGGTTTCCCTCTATGCGGACGATTTGTTGCTGTATCTCAGGGAGGTGGGGACATCGGTGGGCCCAGCAATAAATATTATTATAGAATTTGGTAGGCGCTCGGGACTCCTAATAAACTGGAAGAAATCGGCCCTGCTCCCTATAGATCCACTCCCATCTAATTTTAGTACTCTGGGGCTGCCAATTCCGACGGTGGATAAATTTAAATACCTGGGGATTGTGGTTAGTGCCCGACCGCGTGATTACTACTCTCAAAATCTGGAACCAGTGTTGGCTCAGTTTAGGAACAAGATAGATGCCTGGTGTCGACTCCCACTGTCCCTTATTGGCCGTGCTAATCTACTAAAAATGGTACTGATGCCCAAACTTCTGTATCTTCTCCACAACGCCCCAATATGGATCCACTGGAAATTTTTCCGTAAAATCAACACTTTGTTTCGGGAACTCTTGTGGCAAAAGCAGCAGGCTAGAATCCGCCTTGAGACCCTGCAGAGAGGGAAGGAGGATGGGGGTCTGGCAGTCCCCAACCCGTGGGTTTATTATGTTGCGGCACAGATGCAGCACTTCAGGGGGTGGGGAAAGGATGAGGCATATGACGCTGGGGGCAAATTGGTGAGGGGCCTTGCAGAATGGGGACACCCAGTGGCTTTTTTGGATGCAGGATACTCACCCAGAGGAGGAACATTATATCCAACATTATCATTGATGTACAAGGTGTGGGATAAAGGGAAGCAGTTGCTGGGAATATCAGGAATGACTGAGTACTGGCCCTTATGGCATAATCGTGGACTGGCGGAGCTGCAGAGACTCCCGGGTTGGAGAATGTGGGTGAGCAGGGGGGTGCATCAGGTGTCTCAGATTCTTCAGAATAATATACTTAAAAGATTTGACCAGCTTCAAGCTGAGTTTGGGATACCGCACAGTTCCTTTTACCAATACCTGCAGCTCCGTCATGCCTATGAGACACAGACACGTCGTATGGACATTAGGATAGAGCGGAATCACACTCTTACTGAATTGTTGACATCTGATCGCTCCTATGGTATTATTTCTAGGTTGTATACAGTGATGTTATCTAGACACCTCGACAAATTCCCTTTGCAGGCTAGAGAGAAGTGGGAGAGGGACCTAGGCCCTATGACAGAGGAACAGTGGGGTGAGGTCCTGTCTCAGACTCCAAGCCTTGCTGTATCTGAAGGCCAACGACTGTCACAGCTATTCCTGTTACATAGAGTATATAGGACACCTAGTCTATTGCATAAGATGGGAGTTAGGATGGATGATCTGTGTCCTAGGTGCGGACAGGAAGGTGCGAATCTGATGCATATGATGTGGTCCTGTGGGAACATTGAAGATTACTGGAGGGCAGTACTAGATTTGGTTAGACAAGTTTTCAATATCCGTCTACAGCCAAGACCTATTATATGTATCCTGGGTCTACTGGAGGGGGGGGTGGACTTGAGTTCGCCGGTAATGGTCGGTATTACACGTCTCTTGTACCAGGCTAGGAAACTGTTGGCCTACCACTGGTTGGACCCAGCGCCTCCGGTCATCGGGGATTTTAGGGAAAGAGTAAACGCTATACTTCGACTGGAGAGAGGAGTATACCTTAAAAGAAATGCATTGAAAAAGTTCTATAAGATCTGGGGGGCATGGTTGGATACCCCAGGCCTTCCCTCCTCGGCGTTACTGCAGGACAGTGCGAGCGACCAGGTCCTTCTCCTTCTGACCGGTTAACAAATTTCCTCAAATAGGGTGATATGCGTACTGCTGGAAGGTGTGTGCATGTATATGTGTGTGCATGTATATGTGTGTGCATGTATATGTGTGTGCGTGCGTGCGTGCGTGCGTGTATGTATATGTGTATATATATATATAATGTCATAATGATGCTGGGTAAGCTATACTATGGAGAATATATTGGGAAATAATATGCACTTTGAGACCCATATTGAAATGAGACGTGGACTGCGGGTGCATTGTTTATTATGTTATTTGTGTGGTTTTTCTTATTGACTAAAGGTTTTTTCCCTTTCTGTGATATTTCTATGGAGGGAATTATTTTATGTGTTGTATAATTTTGATGTTAAATAAAAATGAACCTGATTTAAAAAAAAAAGGATAGTGGTGAGGTTGGGGAGGAGGTGGGTTGGGATGGGATCACGTGCGCAGGTGGTGAGGTGCGCTTTTGAGAGAAGATGTGCAAGCTCTTCTTCGGTGATAGTGGAGAGGAAGTTTATGGGGGAGGAGCAGTGGTCTGTTATATGAAGGGGTTGTGGTGGTTGAGCAGAAAAGACTTGTCTGGTTTGGTCGATCTTTTCTTTGAAATATGTGGCAAATTCCTCTGCGGAAATGAGAGAGGTTGGAGGGGGCAGTGGTGGGCGAAGGAGGGAGTTGAAAGTATTGAATAACTGTTTGGGGTTGTGTGTTAAAGAGGATATGAGGTTTCTGAAGTATTCCTGTTTAGCCGAGGTAAGGGCCAAGCGAAATGTGTGAATTGCATTTTTGAATGTGGTGAAGTCTTCCTGGGAGTGCGTTTTCTTCCAGCGCCGCTCTGCAGCCCTAGACACTTGCTGCAGTTTTTTAGTGAGGCTGTTGTGCCAGGGTTGTCTTTTGATTTGTCTCACTCTGCCGTGCACAAGGGGAGCGACTGAATCAATAGCTGATGTGAGAGTGGTGTTGTAGAAAGTGGTGGCACTGTTTGTGTCGTGCACTGAAGATATGGAGGACAGTGGTAGGATAGAGTCAGAAAGGGTGTGTATGTTGACGTGTGCGAGGTTTCTGCGAGGGTGTGATACGTGCTGGACAGGAGGGGCAGGTGAGGAGGACAGAGCAGAGAAGGTCAATAGATGGTGGTCAGATAAAGGGAGAGGGGAGGTAGTGAGGTTAGATAGAGAGCAGAGACGGGTGAAGATAAGGTCTAATGTGTGTCCATCTTTATGGGTGGCAGAGGTGGACCACTGAGATAAACCAAAAGATGAAGCAAGGGAGAGGAGTTTGGAGGCTGCTGACTGGCGGGTGTCAGTGGGGATGTTGAAGTCACCCATGATGATAGTGGGAATGTCAGCAGAGAGAAAGTGTAGAAGCCAGGCAGAGAACTGGTCGATAAAGGAAGTGGTAGGGCCTGGGGGTCTGTATATGATGGCCACTTGGAGGTTGGAAGGAGAATAGATGCGGACAGAGTGCACTTCAAAGGAAGGCAGGACAAGGGAGGGTAAGGGTGGGATTGGATTAAAGCTGCAGTTGTTAGAAAGAAGGAGGCCCACTCCTCCACCTTGTCCATTGCCAGGGCGAGGAGTATGGGAGAAGTGAAGGCCACCGTAGCACAGCGCAGCAGGGGAGGCAGTGTTGGATGGTGTCAGCCATGTTTCAGTGATGCCCAGAAAGGATAGGTTGCTAGAGGTAAAGAGGTCGTGAATGATGTGCAGTTTGTTACAGACCGAACGGGCATTCCACAGCGCTCCAGAGAGAGTGGGCGGCGGAGTGGGTGAGAGGGGGATGGGTTTTATATTGGAGAGGTTGTGGTAGTTACTAGTAAGGGTGGAGCGATAGGGGGGTGGTAGAGAGCAGTGTCCCATCTGGGGGGGTCCAGGATTGGGAGATATGTCACCAGCAGTGAGGAGAAGTAGAGAAAGGGAGAGCAGGTGGGAGAAGGAGAGTGGACGGCATGATCTGCGTGTTATTAAGAGAGACCTGAGATTTAGGAGCAGGTCAGCAGATGAGGACAGGTGGGGAGGTAAAAGGGAAGGGGAGATGAATATTTGTTTGGCGAGTGCTGGCGTTGGGGGATAGCGAAGGAGAGTGAGGAGGAGTGGAGCAAAAACTGTGAGGGCATAGGTAAGCATGGTGAGTTTAAGGTTTACATATGGGAATATGAAAAAGTGTAGGGGAAAAATGCAAGTGACAAACAGTTAAGGAGGTAACGCTCACCTTCTGGTCACTTCTGGGACATTTCTGGAATATTTCTGATTGCCCACTTAGAAAATCCCACTTAACAAATCACACAGACTATGGTCATAATAGACCTGTGCCAACAAATTTATACAACTCTAGAGGCCTAGAAAATGACTCAGGTGTGAGCAGAAGGGAGGGGTTGGGGGAAGAGAGCTCTGAGAAACACACCAGGGGTGAATTAGTAAGTACAAACTAAGAGAAACATTTGGACTACTTCACAGCTAGAAAACGAACTAACTTAAGATGCAGAAGAAATAGGCAGGTGTGAACCAAGAACAAAGAGTTAGAAGAATATGAAATTCAGATGGCAATGGCAGTGGTTGGAACAGTATCACATACCAATAGAAATAACATACAGGAAAGGATAGACTTCAATGGGAATGGCAGTGGTTGGAACAGTATCACATACCTGTGGATGAAACAGATGAATTGTCAGGTCAAAAGAGGTGGCAGCATTCAGGAGGATATATTATGAATTACATTTCTGGAATATTTCTGATTGCCCACTTAGAAAATCCCACTTATGAAATCACACAGACCATGTGTGTATAAATGACGCCAGAAACCCAGGTCAGGCGGGCAAAACAGTACTATATAGGTGCATCTCGCACGGATACACAAGACGCACAGTGTCTGAATAATGGCCTATAAATGACGCACAACACCAGGTCCAGGCGGGTCAGTTAGCACTATGAGTGCATAACACATGACAGGCTCACCATTTAACCACTTGAATTCAAAAGGTCCACACACATCCTGCAAAAATGGATAAAATGTGCCATACCTCAAATAGTGAGATATTAGTTTATATTTTGGCCCAAAATATGTAAGCTCGCAATCCGTTCGTCAAGGATTCTCACACTTGCGAGTCGCTACACTGAATTAGTTAGAAAAACCACAAAGAACTATATGAAAAAAACACCAAAAAGGAGCCAAGAGAAATGATATGTGCACACACAGAATGTGGTGAGCCTTCCTCATAAAGATGGCTGCAGCCGAGGTGCAAGATGCTGATGTCACAGCCACTCAACCTCCACACTAGGGGGGAGGGGCGACTGCTTAGCATAAGACATGGACACTAATAAGGCTTGCACTGGGAGCCCATCATATAAAGA
Organism: Anomaloglossus baeobatrachus; assembly: GCF_048569485.1. Lineage (NCBI taxonomy): Eukaryota > Metazoa > Chordata > Amphibia > Anura > Aromobatidae > Anomaloglossus > Anomaloglossus baeobatrachus. The sequence continues at coordinate 275,339,230 of NC_134357.1, read as the reverse complement.
GTGAAATTCACAGTGTCTGAACTGTGACCTATAAATGACGCCAGAAACCCAGGTCAGGCGGGCAAAACAGCACTATATAGGTGCATCTCGCACGGATACACGAGACGCACAGTGCCTGAATAATGGCCTATAAATGACGCACAACACCAGGTCCAGGCGGGTCAGTTAGCACTATGAGTACATAACACATGACAGGCTCACCATTTAACCACCTGAATTCAAAAGGTCCACACACATCCTGCAAAAATGGATAAAATGTGCCATACCTCAAATAGTGAGATATTAGTTTATATTTTGGCCCAAAATATGTAAGCTCGCAATCCGTTCGTCAAGGATTCTCACACTTGCGAGTCCCTACACTGAATTAGTTAGAAAAACCACAAAGAACTATATCAAAAAAACACCAAAAAGGAGCCAAGACAAATGATATGTGCACACACAGAATGTGGTGAGCCTTCTTCATAAAGATGGCTGCAGCCGAGGTGCAAGATGCTGATGTCACAGCCACTCAACCTCCACACTAGGGGGGACGGGCGGCTGCTTAGCATAAGACATGCACACTAATAAGGCTTGCACTGGGAGCCCATCATATAATGAGTGAAATGCACAGTGTCTGAACTGTGACCTATAAATGACGCCAGAAACCCAGGTCAGGCGGGCAAAACAGCACTATATAGGTGCATCTCGCACGGATACACGAGACGCACAGTGTCTGAATAATGGCCTATAAATGACGCACAACACCAGGTCCAGGCGGGTCAGTTAGCACTATGAGTACATAACACATGACAGGCTCACCATTTAACCACCTGAATTCAAAAGGTCCACACACATCCTGCAAAAATGGATAAAATGTGCCATACCTCAAATAGTGAGATATTAGTTTATATTTTGGCCCAAAATATGTAAGCTCGCAATCCGTTCGTCAAGGATTCTCACACTTGCGAGTCCCTACACTGAATTAGTTAGAAAAACCACAAAGAACTATATCAAAAAAACACCAAAAAGGAGCCAAGACAAATGATATGTGCACACACAGAATGTGGTGAGCCTTCCTCATAAAGATGGCTGCAGCCGAGGTGCAAGATGCTGATGTCACAGCCACTCAACCTCCACACTAGGGGGGAGGGGCGGCTGCTTAGCATAAGACATGGACACTAATAAGGCTTGCACTGGGAGCCCATCATATAATGAGTGAAATGCACAGTGTCTGAACTGTGACCTATAAATGACGCCAGAAACCCAGGTCAGGCGGGCAAAACAGCACTATATAGGTGCATCTCGCACGGATACACGAGACGCACAGTGTCTGAATAATGGCCTATAAATGACGCACAACACCAGGTCCAGGCGGGTCAGTTAGCACTATGAGTACATAACACATGACAGGCTCAACATTTAACCACCTGAATTCAAAAGGTCCACACACATCCTGCAAAAATGGATAAAATGTGCCATACCTCAAATAGTGAGATATTAGTTTATATTTTGGCCCAAAATATGTAAGCTCGCAATCCGTTCGTCAAGGATTCTCACACTTGCGAGTCCCTACACTGAATTAGTTAGAAAAACCACAAAGAACTATATCAAAAAAACACCAAAAAGGAGCCAAGACAAATGATATGTGCACACACAGAATGTGGTGAGCCTTCTTCATAAAGATGGCTGCAGCCGAGGTGCAAGATGCTGATGTCACAGCCACTCAACCTCCACACTAGGGGGGAGGGGCGGCTGCTTAGCATAAGACATGGACACTAATAAGGCTTGCACTGGGAGCCCATCATATAATGAGTGAAATTCACAGTGTCTGAACTGTGACCTATAAATGACGCCAGAAACCCAGGTCAGGCGGGCAAAACAGCACTATATAGGTGCATCTCGCACGGATACACGAGACGCACAGTGTCTGAATAATGGCCTATAAATGACGCACAACACCAGGTCCAGGCGGGTCAGTTAGCACTATGAGTACATAACACATGACAGGGTCACCATTTAACCACCTGAATTCAAAAGGTCCACACACATCCTGCAAAAATGGATAAAATGTGCCATACCTCAAATAGTGAGATATTAGTTTATATTTTGGCCCAAAATATGTAAGCTCGCAATCCGTTCGTCAAGGATTCTCACACTTGCGAGTCCCTACACTGAATTAGTTAGAAAAACCACAAAGAACTATATCAAAAAAACACCAAAAAGGAGCCAAGACAAATGATATGTGCACACACAGAATGTGGTGAGCCTTCTTCATAAAGATGGCTGCAGCCGAGGTGCAAGATGCTGATGTCACAGCCACTCAACCTCCACACTAGGGGGGAGGGGCGGCTGCTTAGCATAAGACATGCACACTAATAAGGCTTGCACTGGGAGCCCATCATATAATGAGTGAAATGCACAGTGTCTGAACTGTGACCTATAAATGACGCCAGAAACCCAGGTCAGGCGGGCAAAACAGCACTATATAGGTGCATCTCGCACGGATACACGAGACGCACAGTGTCTGAATAATGGCCTATAAATGACGCACAACACCAGGTCCAGGCGGGTCAGTTAGCACTATGAGTACATAACACATGACAGGCTCACCATTTAACCACCTGAATTCAAAAGGTCCACACACATCCTGCAAAAATGGATAAAATTTGCCATACCTCAAATAGTGAGATATTAGTTTATATTTTGGCCCAAAATATGTAAGCTCGCAATCCGTTCGTCAAGGATTCTCACACTTGCGAGTCCCTACACTGAATTAGTTAGAAAAACCACAAAGAACTATATCAAAAAAACACCAAAAAGGAGCCAAGACAAATGATATGTGCACACACAGAATGTGGTGAGCCTTCTTCATAAAGATGGCTGCAGCCGAGGTGCAAGATGCTGATGTCACAGCCACTCAACCTCCACACTAGGGGGGAGGGGCGGCTGCTTAGCATAAGACATGGACACTAATAAGGCTTGCACTGGGAGCCCATCATATAATGAGTGAAATTCACAGTGTCTGAACTGTGACCTATAAATGACGCCAGAAACCCAGGTCAGGCGGGCAAAACAGCACTATATAGGTGCATCTCGCACGGATACACGAGACGCACAGTGTCTGAATAATGGCCTATAAATGACGCACAACACCAGGTCCAGGCGGGTCAGTTAGCACTATGAGTACATAACACATGACAGGGTCACCATTTAACCACCTGAATTCAAAAGGTCCACACACATCCTGCAAAAATGGATAAAATGTGCCATACCTCAAATAGTGAGATATTAGTTTATATTTTGGCCCAAAATATGTAAGCTCGCAATCCGTTCGTCAAGGATTCTCACACTTGCGAGTCCCTACACTGAATTAGTTAGAAAAACCACAAAGAACTATATCAAAAAAACACCAAAAAGGAGCCAAGACAAATGATATGTGCACACACAGAATGTGGTGAGCCTTCTTCATAAAGATGGCTGCAGCCGAGGTGCAAGATGCTGATGTCACAGCCACTCAACCTCCACACTAGGGGGGAGGGGCGGCTGCTTAGCATAAGACATGCACACTAATAAGGCTTGCACTGGGAGCCCATCATATAATGAGTGAAATGCACAGTGTCTGAACTGTGACCTATAAATGACGCCAGAAACCCAGGTCAGGCGGGCAAAACAGCACTATATAGGTGCATCTCGCACGGATACACGAGACGCACAGTGTCTGAATAATGGCCTATAAATGACGCACAACACCAGGTCCAGGCGGGTCAGTTAGCACTATGAGTACATAACACATGACAGGCTCACCATTTAACCACCTGAATTCAAAAGGTCCACACACATCCTGCAAAAATGGATAAAATTTGCCATACCTCAAATAGTGAGATATTAGTTTATATTTTGGCCCAAAATATGTAAGCTCGCAATCCGTTCGTCAAGGATTCTCACACTTGCGAGTCCCTACACTGAATTAGTTAGAAAAACCACAAAGAACTATATCAAAAAAACACCAAAAAGGAGCCAAGACAAATGATATGTGCACACACAGAATGTGGTGAGCCTTCTTCATAAAGATGGCTGCAGCCGAGGTGCAAGATGCTGATGTCACAGCCACTCAACCTCCACACTAGGGGGGAGGGGCGGCTGCTTAGCATAAGACATGCACACTAATAAGGCTTGTGTGGCGCCCCTGACCTGGTCAGGCACCACAGAGTATTGCACCCATGCGGGAGCAATGCTTCCAGGTAATTTCCAAAGGCCAGGATGAGGTGCACACACAAACATATAGTGACCAGGCCTCCCACATTACCAGAGGGGACCCTTGGGTAGCCAGAAGGGGTTAACTTTCAATTCCCAGCTAGGGGTGTGTTCAGGGGCTGGTTGCTAGGAAGCAGGGCAGAGAGAGAGAGGAAGAGGGGAGTCTGGAGGAAGAAGTTGAAGTGTGAGGAAGCAGGGCAGAGGAGCTCTAGAGTGTGAGACAGGTCCTGAGGAGTGCAGTAGCTGAAAGCGGGGGAGAAAGGAGTACCGTGGGTCGGCCTGAAAATCATCCAGAGAGAAGGGTGGCTGAGTACGGAGATCCCGGTATCCGAGCACACAAGGGGAACTAGATCCCCAGTACAGGCAGCAGATCATCCAGAGCTGCTTAACCTACAGGTGGGGGTACTTCATGCCCTCACCACAACTACACAGCGCTTGAGCCAAGCAGCAATCTCCGGGCCCATAAGGGGACAGGGCCAGAAGCCATCCCACCAAGGCCACGCTGCCGGCAGACGAGCCAGAGAGAGGGGAGCAGGGTGGTGACAGCTTCCCTGGAGGGGTCCTACCACGCTTCAAGCAAAGGATCCTCCTAAAACAGAAAGAGTGCAAGGAAGGCGAGTGGACAGCTACCCTCAGAACGGCCTCCTGGAGTTCCTGGTTCCACCTGGTTATCACAGTGTCGCCCGGGCATCTCACCGTGACCTCCAAACAGTGAGTAAACACATTGAAAGACTTCTTGGACTGTGTTTGAGTCATTCTGCGACCTGTGGTCCCACACACATACACCGGGGCCTGGGGCTTGCCTCACTCTCAGGGGGCTAATATACTGACTGCACCCACCATCAGCCCCAGGCATCCCTTAATCTGCAGTGGCGGTCCCCGCTGACCGCAATACTGAGAGTGGCGTCACGACAATCCTAAAAGAAGGTTCCCTACCTGTGACCAGACTGTTCCATCCACGTGGAGTCCCTGAAGGTACTGCACCGACACATACTAGCGGGGCTTCACAACTTCTGGCGTCACGAACAGGATAAGGACTAGACCTGTTCAGACAGGTGACCGTGTGCCTCAGAGGTCCGACCGCAAAAATTGAACCGCCGCCATATTGCCATCTTCAAAAGCGCGCGCTGCAGCCCGCGCGAGGGAGAAGAGCACCGCCCACGAAGAGGTGTGGCCGCCCCAGAATCCCCACAATTCGGAGAGCGTTCTGACCCAGGAAGTGGAAAGGGAGCGCGCAGATTTTTGAAGAAAAATGGACGCTGCAGGAGGTAATGCCCCTGGTCAGGGCGACGCAGCCCAAGCGATGCCAGCCCCCGTCGCGCTGGACGCAGCAGCGCCTGGTGCCGGTGCCGCGGTCGCAGCCGCGCCGGCTGAAATCTCCCCCATAATGCCAGTTTCCTTGCTGTATGTCCCAGGAGCGCAATGGCTGCCCCAATACGCCGGTAAAATAGACACGCTGACCGGGTTTAAGAAGAAGATCAACACCCTGCTAGACATGCACGCGATGACTGGTAAGCAGAGGGCCGCTGTGGTGCTGGGACAGTTGACTGAAGCAGCAGAATTGGAGGCTGAGTCCTGGACCAATGATGACCGGGGCTCTGTTGAGACCATCTTTGCCAAACTAGCAGCTGCTTTTGAACACCGCACAGAGGGAGAGCTGAGGACGGACTTCTATAACTGCCGTCAGAAGCCCCAAGATAGTATAAGAGACTATGCCCTCAGGCTGCAGGCTGCACTACGGGCTCTCAAGCTGGTGGACCCTGTCAGTGATCAGGAAGGAAACCGGATGATGAAGGAACAATTCTTGCGGGGCCTGCGCTCTCCTGAGGATGGGAAGCAGATGAAGCTGTGGTCCCTGGAACACCCTGACGTGGACTTTGCCATTCTGAAAGACAGGGCAGTGAAAGCACTCCAACCTCCTGTGGACACAGACCCCGTCACACCAGCATGGCCTGCCAGTTCCACGGCTGCAGGAGCGGAATCCTCCTCGCAGGCCCTGGTAACTGCAAAAGGACTCAACGCGCCAGCAGAGACTATAAATACACTATCCTCCCAGGTGCAACAGCTCACTAAGGATGTCGCACAAATCCTGAAAGCAATGCAGTTGCCCTCAGAAACCAAAGTCCCTCATCGGATCCTGCTAGCTGACAGCCCAGAGGACGTCCCGTGGATGCGGAGGAGAAGAGGTCCTGCAACCCGAGGCAGGAGCAGTGATCGCTATGACTCATCTGGACAACCCATCTGTCGTCGTTGCCAGGAGGCAGGACACTATGCAAGGGCCTGTCCTTTAAACGAGCCAAACCTGGGGCCGGGGGCCAGTCCTCAGGATTAAGAAGATCAGGCCCAAGTCGCTGCTGTGATCAGTACGTGGGTGGACGTCCTGTCCTGTCCATCGTCCTGGACGGGATCCCTACCCCGGCATTATTGGACACCGGCTCTCAGGTCACCACGATCCCGTATGTCCTTTATCGTAGGTTTTGGTCGGACGACGATCTCCGACCACCGGACCCCTCCCTCACCATCTATGCTGCCAACGGACAACCTATGGACCAGATTGGAGTCAAAGAGGTAACCATAAAGGTGGGGAGGCAGGAAATGAAGGGACAGGGACTGATTGTTGTGGACACTGATATTAGAGAAAGGAACCCGCAAATGATTTTAGGCACTAATGTCATAGAAAATTGCCTAGGGGAAGTGTTGTTGTTGCTTCACCAGATTGTTGAAGGTGCTGAGGGCAGGTCGCAAAGAGCCTTGCAAAAGGAGATCCGAATCATTCTGAGGAAGCAACAGGTAAAACAGGCTGGCGGTGAGATTGGTAGTGTACGGGTGATGGATGCTAACCCCATTGTGATACCCCCACGGAGTGAAATGATGATGTGGTGTAGAGCAGCGGTAGGTCTCAGAGGACAAGATTACCAGGCTGTACTAGAGCCCACTCATTCAGACCACTGGCCCACGATTCTGACAGCCAGGGGGGTAGTTGATGTACACAAGGGACGAGTGCCTGTACGAGTGTTGAACTGTGGGGAGGAGGAAGCCAGACTACCAAGGTACGCTACCATAGCCAAACTGTTTACATGCTCAGATGACGCCATAACACCTGTAGGTCCCCTGACACAAGCTGACTCAAAAGAGGGCGAGACCTCCCAAAAGCAGTTAGAGGATTGGTGCCAGAAACTACACGTGGGGACTGACTCTACACCCGACTACCAGAAACATGGGGTTTACAGGGTCGTGCAGGAATACGAGCAGGTCTTTAGTAAGAACCCACTAGACTTTGGTAGGATCAAAGGGGTGCAACATCACATACCCACAGGCAGTCATCCTCCCATTAAGGAAAGACATAGGCCTATTCCACCAGCCCATTACCAGCGCACAAAGGACATGCTGAAGGACATGAAGGAGGCAGGCGTCATAAGGGACAGTTGTAGCCCCTGGGCGGCTCCCCTGGTCCTGGTAAGAAAGAAGGATGGCACGATGAGGATGTGTGTGGATTACAGACGGATAAATCAGATAACACACAAGGATGCCTACCCTTTGCCAAGGATAGAGGAATCCCTCGCTGCCTTGAAAGCCTCTAACTACTTTTCTACCCTAGATCTTACTAGTGGCTACTGGCAAGTATCTGTAGCAGAAGAAGATCGGGAGAAGACGGCCTTCACCACCCCAATGGGCCTCTGTGAGTTCAACAGCATGCCATTTGGACTCTGCAATGCCCCCGGGACCTTCCAGAGGCTTATGGAATGCTGCCTAGGGCACCTCAACTTTGAAACCGTCCTGCTCTACCTGGATGATGTCATCGTGTACTCCAAGACCTACGAGGACCACCTGAAACACCTGGCTGAAGTCTTTGAAGCACTATCCCGATATGGAATGAAGCTGAAACCATCCAAGTGCCATTTACTGAAGCCAAAGGTCCAGTACCTAGGTCACGTGGTCAGTGCAGAAGGAGTAGCACCGGACCCAGAGAAGGTCACAGTCATCCAGGAATGGCCCACACCTACTACCGTCCGGGAGGTACGTCAGTTCCTTGGCTTGGTAGGCTACTACAGGAGGTTCATCAAGGGCTACACGAAAATGGCAGCGCCTTTGCAAGAGCTCCTGGTAGGCCACCCAAAGAAGAAAGGAAAGATCTCCGGCCCGCCATTTCACTGGGGAGAAGCAGAAGAACACTCCTTCAGACAAATGAAAGGGGCCTTGACGGGTGAAGAGATCCTAGCCTACCCTGACTACGGTCTGCCATTCGTACTGTACACAGATGCCAGTAATGTGGGACTGGGAGCAGTGCTTTCACAGGTGCAGGGAGGCAAAGAGCGTGTGATTGCTTACGCCAGCAGGAAGCTCAGGCCTACTGAAAGAAACCCAGAGAATTATAGCTCATTTAAGCTAGAGTTCCTGGCCATGGTATGGGCTATCACAGAGCGGTTCAAGCACTACCTGGCAGCCACCAAATTCACTGTCTTCACGGACAACAACCCCCTGACCCACTTGGATACTGCTAAATTGGGTGCCATGGAGCAGCGTTGGGTAGCCCGACTGGCGAATTATGACTTTACTGTCAAGTATCGAGCTGGCCGCAAGAACGGCAACGCAGATGCTCTGTCCAGGATGCCTCACCTAGCAGACGAGGGTGAAGATGTAGATGATCTTGAAGAGATTGAGCTGCCAGCGTTCCATCGCCATGGAGCAAAACAGTGTCGGCAGTCGCGTGCCAACCGCCAAGAGGTGACCCTGAACCCACTACCTCACTACAACTGGAAGGAGACCCAGGAAAATGATCCAGCGGTAGGCTTGGTAAAGAAACTGATCAGCCAGCCGGGCGCCAGCCTTGACAAAGGAGCCCCACCTGAGGCACAGTACCTATGGAAGGAGAGGGGTCGATTATTCATCTATCAAGACAAACTTTACAGGAGCATCATTGACCCGAGGACGCATGAGAAGGTGTGGCAAGTGATTGTACCACAGAAGGACACGAGGATGGTGCTAGAAGCCTATCACAATGGTGCAGGCCATTTTGGTTGGAAGAAACTGGAGGCCCTACTTAAAGTAAGATTCTACTGGGTGGGCATGAGATCTGCCCTAGAGAAGTGGTGTCGAAACTGCGGGCCCTGCAATCTTAGAAGAAAAGACCAGCACAGCCAGAGAGCACCACTCCAGCCAATCCAAACTAAACGGCCCTTGGAGATCGTGGCCCTGGACCATGTAAAGTTGGCACCCAGCAGACAAGGCTACAACTACGCTCTCACTATGGTTGACCACTACTCCAGATTCCTGGTGGTAGTACCAGTCAAGGACTTGACAGGTCAAACTGCAGCCAAAGCTTTCCAGACACATTTCTGTCGACCACATGGCTATCCAGATCAAGTGCTCACTGACCAAGGACCAGCCTTTGAAGCTGAAGTGTTTAAGGAGTTTTGTAACCTTTACGGCTGCAAGAAGATCCGTACCACACCTTACCATCCTCAGACCAATGGCATGTGTGAGAAGATGAACCACATCATTCTCGACCTTCTGAAGACGCTCCCACTAGAAGAACGAAGTCAGTGGCCGGAAAAACTGCCCGATCTAGTGGACATGTATAACAACATCCCTGTGAGTTCCACGAACTGCACACCGGCATACCTGATGAGGGCCAGACCAGGGAGATTGCCAGTAGATCTGGAAATGGGAGTTGAGACCCCTGAAGACCATCTACAAGGTGCTGATTGGGATTCCAACCGCCAAGCCCAATACAAGAAAGTACAAGAGTGTGTGGAGCGAAGCCTGACTCAGCAGCGTGAGAAACAAGAAAAAGCCTACAATCGAAAAGCACCTGCTGTTCCTTTGATGCCAGGAGATATAGTTCTCAAAAGAAAGAGAAGACGTCATAAACTTGACAATCACTGGGAAGAAGAACCCTATACTGTGTTACCATCGACGCTTAGCAATGAAAAGACATGCCTTATCAGCAAAGATGGAGGAAAAACAACAGCTGTCGTTTCTAGAGATCGCCTAAAGAAATGTCCTGAACAACTAAGAATCCCTGAAGAAAGTCCCAACCCTTTGCCAGTTCAAGAACCAAAAGAAAAGATGATCCATACTGTACTTGGAGATTTTCCAGCAAGTTGGCCTCAATACAATGGAGCAGTAGTTATTCCGGTTATTACATTCCCTCAATCTGGAGAAGTAAGAGACCCAGAAGAACCTGTTCAAAATCTGGAAGAGCCAAATGTAGCTGAAGCAGAAGACCATGCACTGGTATCAATACCCAGTACACCCATTATTCACATTGAGACACATACATCGGGTGGGAGGACACAACCTCAGACAGATGACAGTATAGTACTGCGTAGATCAACCCGCAGCAACTTTGGTCAGCTCCCATTACGCTATAGAGAAAGTACAGTTTAGTTCAAAGTGACGGTATGAAAGGTAATGTTTAACCTGTTTATAGTTAAGTAACGTTTAAGCGAAATGTGCCCACAAGGACTATTGTGAGACCTCCTTAAAATGTTAGACCACTGGTTATGAACTAGCTTTAACCACAAACTTTTGCATTGTAAAAAGTTGCCTCCTTGGTATCAACCACAGAGTCTGCCTGCTGAGGGGCATGGCTCTGCACCAACAAGGGGGCACGCCTGTTTATGGGGCCTGCCCTCCAACACTCGGAAGCGGGTACGCCTGTTTATGGGGCCTACCTTACACCACTCTCCTCAGGAGAGGAAGATTGGAGGAAGGGTCTGGGGAATGTGATGGCCCAGACCTGGTCACCAAAAGGACCGGCGACCTACCTCCTGGAGGTTTTTGGGTGGGGTTCGGACATGTGGGTGGTTGGTGGTGGAATGGTACCTGGTATGTTTAAATGTAAATAATTGCCCCTGTGTGGGAAAAGTTTGTATTTACCTTTTTTCTTGTCTTTGCAGCCCGAGGACGTGCTGATGATAACTAAGGGGGAATGTGGCGCCCCTGACCTGGTCAGGCACCACAGAGTATTGCACCCATGCGGGAGCAATGCTTCCAGGTAATTTCCAAAGGCCAGGATGAGGTGCACACACAAACATATAGTGACCAGGCCTCCCACATTACCAGAGGGGACCCTTGGGTAGCCAGAAGGGGTTAACTTTCAATTCCCAGCTAGGGGTGTGTTCAGGGGCTGGTTGCTAGGAAGCAGGGCAGAGAGAGAGAGGAAGAGGGGAGTCTGGAGGAAGAAGTTGAAGTGTGAGGAAGCAGGGCAGAGGAGCTCTAGAGTGTGAGACAGGTCCTGAGGAGTGCAGTAGCTGAAAGCGGGGGAGAAAGGAGTACCGTGGGTCGGCCTGAAAATCATCCAGAGAGAAGGGTGGCTGAGTACGGAGATCCCGGTATCCGAGCACACAAGGGGAACTAGATCCCCAGTACAGGCAGCAGATCATCCAGAGCTGCTTAACCTACAGGTGGGGGTACTTCATGCCCTCACCACAACTACACAGCGCTTGAGCCAAGCAGCAATCTCCGGGCCCATAAGGGGACAGGGCCAGAAGCCATCCCACCAAGGCCACGCTGCCGGCAGACGAGCCAGAGAGAGGGGAGCAGGGTGGTGACAGCTTCCCTGGAGGGGTCCTACCACGCTTCAAGCAAAGGATCCTCCTAAAACAGAAAGAGTGCAAGGAAGGCGAGTGGACAGCTACCCTCAGAACGGCCTCCTGGAGTTCCTGGTTCCACCTGGTTATCACAGTGTCGCCCGGGCATCTCACCGTGACCTCCAAACAGTGAGTAAACACATTGAAAGACTTCTTGGACTGTGTTTGAGTCATTCTGCGACCTGTGGTCCCACACACATACACCGGGGCCTGGGGCTTGCCTCACTCTCAGGGGGCTAATATACTGACTGCACCCACCATCAGCCCCAGGCATCCCTTAATCTGCAGTGGCGGTCCCCGCTGACCGCAATACTGAGAGTGGCGTCACGACAATCCTAAAAGAAGGTTCCCTACCTGTGACCAGACTGTTCCATCCACGTGGAGTCCCTGAAGGTACTGCACCGACACATACTAGCGGGGCTTCACACTTGCACTGGGAGCCCATCATATAATGAGTGAAATTCACAGTGTCTGAACTGTGACCTATAAATGACGCCAGAAACCCAGGTCAGGCGGGCAAAACAGCACTATATAGGTGCATCTCGCACGGATACACGAGACGCACAGTGTCTGAATAATGGCCTATAAATGACGCACAACACCAGGTCCAGGCGGGTCAGTTAGCACTATGAGTACATAACACATGACAGGCTCACCATTTAACCACCTGAATTCAAAAGGTCCACACACATCCTGCAAAAATGGATAAAATGTGCCATACCTCAAATAGTGAGATATTAGTTTATATTTTGGCCCAAAATATGTAAGCTCGCAATCCGTTCGTCAAGGATTCTCACACTTGCGAGTCCCTACACTGAATTAGTTAGAAAAACCACAAAGAACTATATCAAAAAAACACCAAAAAGGAGCCAAGACAAATGATATGTGCACACACAGAATGTGGTGAGCCTTCTTCATAAAGATGGCTGCAGCCGAGGTGCAAGATGCTGATGTCACAGCCACTCAACCTCCACACTAGGGGGGAGGGGCGGCTGCTTAGCATAAGACATGCACACTAATAAGGCTTGCACTGGGAGCCCATCATATAATGAGTGAAATGCACAGTTTCTGAACTGTGACCTATAAATGACACCAAAAACCCAGGTCAGGCGGGCAAAACAGCACTATATAGGTGCATCTCACACGGATACACGAGACTCACAGTGTCTGAATAATGGCCTATAAATGACGCACAACACCAGGTCCAGGCGGGTCAGTTAGCACTATGAGTACATAACACATGACAGGGTCACCATTTAACCACCTGAATTCAAAAGGTCCACACACATCCTGCAAAAATGGATAAAATGTGCCATACCTCAAATAGTGAGATATTAGTTTATATTTTGGCCCAAAATATGTAAGCTCGCAATCCGTTCGTCAAGGATTCTCACACTTGCGAGTCCCTACACTGAATTAGTTAGAAAAACCACAAAGAACTATATCAAAAAAACACCAAAAAGGAGCCAAGACAAATGATATGTGCACACACAGAATGTGGTGAGCCTTCTTCATAAAGATGGCTGCAGCCGAGGTGCAAGATGCTGATGTCACAGCCACTCAACCTCCACACTAGGGGGGAGGGGCGGCTGCTTAGCATAAGACATGCACACTAATAAGGCTTGCACTGGGAGCCCATCATATAATGAGTGAAATTCACAGTGTCTGAACTGTGACCTATAAATGACGCCAGAAACCCAGGTCAGGCGGGCAAAACAGCACTATATAGGTGCATCTCGCACGGATACACGAGACGCACAGTATCTGAATAATTGCCTATAAATGACGCACAACACCAGGTCCAGGCGGGTCAGTTAACACTATGAGTACATAACACATGGCAGGCTCACCATTTAACCACCTGAATTCAAAAGGACCACACACATCCTGCAAAAATGGATAAAATGTGCCATACCTCAAATAGTGAGATATTAGTTTATATTTTGGCCCAAAATATGTAAGCTCGCAATCCGTTCGTCAAGGATTTTCACTTCGAATCCCTACACTGAATTAGTTAGAAAAACTGTCTTGGCTCCTTTTTGGTGTTTTTTTTTATATAGTTCTTTGTGGTTTTTCTAACTAATTCAGTGTAGGGACTCGCAAGTGTGAGAATCCTTGACGAACGGATTGCGAGCTTACATATTTTGGGCCAAAATATAAACTAATATCTCACTATTTGAGGTATGGCACATTTTATCCATTTTTGCAGGATGTGTGTGGACCTTTTGAATTCAGGTGGTTAAATGGTGACCCTGTCATGTGTTATGTACTCATAGTGCTAACTGACCCGCCTGGACCTGGTGTTGTGCGTCATTTATAGGCCATTATTCAGACACTGTGCGTCTCGTGTATCCGTGCGAGATGCACCTATATAGTGCTGTTTTGCCCGCCTGACCTGGGTTTCTGGCGCCATTTATAGGTCACAGTTCAGACACTGTGCATTTCACTCATTATATGATGGGCTCCCAGTGCAAGCCTTATTAGTGTGCATGTCTTATGCTAAGCAGCCGCCCCTCCCCCTAGTGTGGAGGTTGAGTGGCTGTGACATCAGCATCTTGCACCTCGGCTGCAGCCATCTTTATGAGGAAGGCTCACCACATTCTGTGTGTGCACATATCATTTGTCGTGTTTTTCAGCAAATTTAACTCTGGCCTGTCTATTTTTGGAATTGATGAATGGTTTGCATCTAGATGTGAACCCTTTGTATTTACTTTCATGGAGTCTTCTCTTTACTGTTGACTTAGAGACAGATACACCTACTTCATTGAGAGTGTTCTGGACTTCAGTTGATGTTGTGAACGGGTTCTTCTTCACCAAAGAAAGTATGCGGCGATCATCCACCACTGTTGTCATCCGTGGACACCCAGGCCTTTTTGAGTTCCCAAGCTCACCAGTCAATTCCTTTTTTCTCATAATGTACCCGACTGTTGATTTTGCTACTCCAATCATGTCTGCTATCTCTCTGATGGATTTTTTCTTTTTTTTCAGCCTCAGGATGTTCTGCTTCACCTCAATTGAGAGTTCCTTAGACCGCATGTTGTCTGGTCACAGCAACAGCTTCCAAATGCAAAACCACACACCTGTAATCAACCCCAGACCTTTTAACTACTTCATTGATTACAGGTTAACGAGGGAGACGCCTTCAGAGTTAATTGCAGCCCTTAGAGTCCCTTGTCCAATTACTTTTGGTCCCTTGAAAAAGAGGAGGCTATGCATTACAGAGCTATGATTCCTAAACCCTTTCTCCGATTTGGATGTGAAAACTCTCATATTGCAGCTGGGAGTGTGCACTTTCAGCCCATATTATATATATAATTGTATTTCTGAACATGTTTTTGTAAACAGCTAAAATAACAAAACTTGTGTCACTGTCCAAATATTTCTGGACCTAACTGTATATCCCAATACCTTTGTCCATATAGTGAAAAAGTATTTTGTTGTAGTGCAGAAGTATTAAGTAGAACTGGAGAACCTCTTTAAGAAAGCTTGATGCGAGATTTTAATGAAAATCTTTAGTGCTTTATCCTCTCAGCTGCCCACTTTCCTGTCCTATCCACGGTATTAATGAGCACGGTAGAGAAGGTCTCGAGATCAGAAACGCTTCTCATATCTCAAGCTCATTAAATACAGGGGTGGAACTGCTGATCAGTAATTGCAGCTATAATAAATGCAAAACCTTCAGACACCAAAGATTAGAACTGGAGGGACAGCACCTTATGTACACGACAAGCCAGCTACAAATACCAAAAGTAACGAGTCCATAAGGTCAAAAGATTGGGAAGTCATCAGACCAGGACAAAGAGAGGAAAACAACTGCTCAAAAACAAAAATTATACTGAAGAGGCCAATTTAGAGAGTAGATCTCAATGCAATTAATTCAGCATTTGTGGCCACTCACCTCCATGCTTTCTGAACTATCTTGCGATAAAGCAATATCTGCGATGGCAGACAGTAGTTGGCTGGCACATTTAGCCTGGGGGCAATCATAAGGCAGTGGCCCTCAAGTTGCGTTGGCCCACCTTTGGTCTGTTTATCTCTGGCCACTGCATTAAAGCAGCAGTGGTAACAGACTTTATGAACAGACTGGTACATATATATGGGAACAGAACCGCGCTTACTGCTTACATAGATACTGCAACAGAACCAAGATGACTATAGAGATATGGTAACTGCAAGGAGCTTACTACAGAGATATGGGAACTGCAAGGAGTTTACTACAGAGATATGGGAACAGAACCGAGCTTACTGCAGAGATAAGGGTGCAGAACCGAGCTTACTACAGAAATAAGGGAGCAGAACCAAGCTTATTACAGAGATATGGGATCAGAACCGAGCTTACTACAGAGATATGGGAGCAGAACCGAGCTTACTGCAGTGATAAGGGAGCAGAACCGAGATTACTACAGAGATATGGGAGCAGAACTGAGCTTGCTACAGAGATATGGTAGTAGAACCGAGCTTACTACAGAAATAATGGTGCAGAACAGATCTTACTACAGAGATACGAGAGCAGAACTGAGTTTACTACAGAGATATGGGAGAAGAACTTAGCTTACTACAGAGATATGGGAGCAGAACCGAGCTTACTGCAGTGATAAAGGAGCAGAACCGAGATTACTACAGAGATTTGGGAGCAGAACTGAGCTTACTACAGAGATATGGTAGTAGAACCGAGCTTACTACAGAAATAATGGTGCAGAACAGAGCTTACTACAGAGATATGAGAGCAGAACTGAGTTTACTACAGAGATATTGGAGAAGAACTTAGCTTACTACAGAGATATGGGAGCAGAACCGAGCCTACTACAGAGATATGGGAGCAGAATCGAGCTTACTACAGAGATAAGAGAGCAGAACCGAGCTTACTACAGAGATACAGGAGCACAGCCGAGCTTACTACAGAGATACAGGAGCAGAAACAAACTTGCTGTACCCATACAGGAACAAAATCGTACTTACTGAGTCTACTACATAGAAACAGCAACAGAACACCAAGCCTCCTACATAGATACGGGAACAGAACAAGCCTACTGCATAGACATAGTATCAGAACTAAACTTACTGCTTAAATATTGTGCCATAACTGAGCTTACTGTATTGCTATAGGAGCAAAACCACACTTGCTACATGGATACAGTACCATAACCCAGCTAACTGCATATACAGCAATTACAAAGCTTAGCTTATATTTTCAATGTTAAACTCATACGGAACACGGCTGGCGCACGGACTATATACACTTATGCCATCTGTGTGCAGTACGTGTTTTTCACGGCCCCATAGACTTCTATTGGCCCTTGTCATGTGCGCTGCTGGGAAAAAAAAACAGATGTCTCCGTTAGGGATACCACCCGGTCTGTGTAAACACATGGATGTGCGAGCAGCACCATAGCTTATAATGGGTACACGTGGTAACCATGGAAAAAACGGATACAACACGTACCAGATACACAGACACATGAAGGAGGACATAAGGTGGTCACATAGCTACGTCACAGTGCAGGGGTTAATGTCACTTCTTTTCATAAACATGGAAAGAGAAAGGAAATTCACTAACACATATATAAGTGAGCCCTTAGGGTCCGTGCCCACGATCAGTGTCAGCAGTGTCTTGGACGCAAAGTGTTTTCACTGAGTCCAAAATACTGTATTGTACAGTACAGGCACAGTGGATGGATTTATAGAAATCTCCGGCCCCCTGGGCTCTTTTAGACGCTCCATAAACTGACCTGTGGTGCTGCTTTCCTATCCTCAGCATGTCAATTTATTCTAACAGCAATGCTAGTGCTCTGAGTGGGAGAAAACAGCAAATATCCGGTGACAGTCACTCTGATGGTGTGCACGGACAGCGCAATCTCCCTCCCAGGAACCTAGCGTCTCCACCAGAGAAAGCACACTGCGTCCAGACCGTGAGGACGCCTGATGATGGGCAATCACAAGTATAGATTTAGTGTTGTGCCCTAAAGATACGTTTTACAGATACACAATACACTATAAGGCTACGTGCCCATGGTCCTCTCCTGCGGGGCCACGAGTGCTCTCCGCAGAGACCACAGCAGCCTGTGCCCACAGTGAGGGTTCGGGCCCCTGTGGTCTCTCTCTTCTGTTCTCTCTTTGGAGACACTTGTGGCTACACAGCAATAAATTGACATGCGTATGGCTCGGGAAGCCGCACCACAAGTCATTTTTCGCTGTGGGCTGTAGACGTACAGTGGGCATAGGATTTCTAGAAATCCCATCCACTGTGCTTGTATAATGTTGCAAAAACACTCTGAATCCAAAACGCTGTGAACCCTGATGGTGAGCACTCAGCCTCACATACAGGCATCTTACACATATATACACACACCAGAAAAACGGACTGTAAACATACAATGCAGAGATATGTACACACAGCATACAGCCGTATACACCTACACACACCTGCGTACAGCCGTATACACCTACAGACACCTGCGTACAGCCGTATACACCTACACACACCTGCGTACAGCCGTATACACCTACAGAAACTGCGTACAGCCGTATATCGTACACACACCTGCATACAGCTGTACACACCTACAGACACCTGCGTACAACCATATACACCTACAGACACCTGCGTACGGCCGTATACACCTACAGACACCTGCGTACAGCCATATACACCTAAAGACACCTGCATACAGCCGTATACACATACAGAGACCTGCGTACAGCCGTATACACCTACACACCTGCGTACAGTCGTATACACCTACAGACACCTGCCAACAGCTATATGCACATACAGACACCTGCGTACAGCCGTATACACATATACACACTTGCGTACAGCCGTATACACTTACACACACCTGCGTACAGCCGTATACACCTACACACACCTGCATACAGCCGTATACACCTACAGACACCTGTGTACAGAGTTATACACATACATACAGTGTACAGCCGTATACACCAAACACAGTGTACAGCCATATACACCTACAGACACCTGCGTACAGCCATATACACCTACATACAGTGTATAGCCGTATACACCTACAGACACCTGCGCACAGCCGTATACACCTACAGACACCTGCATACAGCTGTATACACATACAGACACCTGCGTACAGCCGTATATACCTACACACCTGCGTACAGCCGTATACACTTACAGACACCTGCGCACAGCCGTATACACCTACAGACAGTTGCCTACAGCCGTATGCACATACAGACACCTGCTTACAGCCGTATACACATACACACACCTGCGTACAAACCGTATACACATACAGACACCTGCATACAGCCGTATACACAGACACCTGCATACAGCCATATACATATACAGATACCTGTGTACAGCCGTATACATATACACACACCTGCGCACAGCCGTATACACATACAGACACCTGCTTACAGCCGTATACACGTACAGACACCTGCATACAGCCGTATACACCTACAGACACCTGCGTACAGCCGTATACACCTACATACACATACGTACAGCCATATACACAGACACATACACAGATATAGTCACATAGACGCGTATACATGTTTGAAAACATTCACATACAAATAATTATCATACACATAGACAGACACAATCCTATACAATCAGACACACAGACACATACTGGGAGGATTTTTACTTTTGATGATTGGGGGACACTTCTCTCCTCTTCGTCTCACCTGTGCGGCCACAGACTTGTTTAATGGTAAATCCTTGTAGGCTAAAGGACCTGTGGTGACGTCACGCCCATGTGATCAGAAAACACAGCTGATAACAGAAAGAAACACCAGGTGTCCTGGAGTTCTTTATAATAGAAGTCGGGGTCTGAGGTAAGATCTCCAGATGAGGGGGCAGGGGGGCGCAGGGGGAAGGGGGGGGTGCAGGGGGAGAGGGGCGTGGAGCCTGCATGATTATAGTGGATGGGAGGAAACATGACCACGCCCACTAACAAAGCCGGTCACGCCCACTACCCTACCCAGGCAGCTTCTAGCCACTGGGATGTAGCCGCAACCCTTGTCTGATGCTCCTCGGCTGGATGGCGGCAGCGCGCGCGCTGCATGATGTCATTTTAACACACATGGCCACGCACTGTGAACTGCGCGCGGCCATGTCTCCTGTACTATGCGGCCGGTCAGCGCTGTCTGCGCCTGTAGTATCAGTGTGCCCGGCCGCATCACAGTACAGGGACACGGCTGGGTGCAATTCACTGTGCACGGCCATCTGTGTTATATTGACATTCTGCAGCAGATGGCCGGCCCTCTACAATAGCTGGGAGAGCAGCCCGGAGGGCAATTGACCCTCTGCCTCCCGGCCCAGCCCGCCCCTGGGTCGGAGGAAAATACTTGTCACTGGGTCAGTGAGGGTCAAGGGATGTCATGTGTGGCTCTGCCCGGTTTCGTGACTCCGAGGTGTCCACAGAAGGGAATGGGTGATGAAGCGGATAGTTTTGTCTCATGACACCACCTGCTAAGGTGTTTCTGCTCCCTACAGGTGAAGCGGGCCCCGGGGAGGATGATGAGGGGAGTAGTAATGGTGGACGCCGGAGCGCGGGGCGATAGCGCCGGCAAGGAAAGGCGTACACAGTCTCTGTGGGATCAAGGTTTCTTTACTCACAGTCCTGGTTTACCCGGGAGATGCGGGTCACCGCCGTGATGGGCCCCAGTCGATCCCGGATCCGTTGGAGGTCAGAATCGGTGCAGTGGATGGTGGGCCATTCTTCCTCGTGCTTCTAAAGGTGGCTCCCCGTGGCTTGAAGCTTCTTGGGGACCCCGGTTCTTGGAAAAGTGTTTACTCCCGTCCCATATGCAGGTACCGCGGGTCCGTTGTGGGGCCTGCCATGGAACACAACCCCGGACCCTATATAGCACTGTGCTCCAGGAACTGTGGGGGCCGGAGGGACGTGTAATCCCCCTGGCCTGCAGATTTTGGTGGACAACCTGAAGTATAATCCACTCTAGGATTCTGTACCCTGTTTCTGCGTCAGTCCCGAGGGAGCAATTAAACTCTCCCCTCAGCGACAGTATTGGCTCCTGCATCCCACCAGAGCCACTGGTAAAACCTAAATGCTCTCTTCCTCTCCTGCTGGAGAACTCTCTAACTGTTGTGTTGCTCCTCACTCCCCCTGGTGGCTGTTCCTCCCCTGGTCCCCTGTCGTTAATGGGTGTCAGTCCCCCATGTTTGGTGACTGCCTTAAGGACCCAGCCCTAGCCAGTCCGCAGTGGGGAGGCCAAACTGGTTGTGCGTGTGATTTGGTGTGTGGAACCGGTACCGACCTCCTCTGGATCCAGGATGAGTACCGCACCTTTAGTGAGGTGCAGTACCCTGTGGCGACTGAAGCCTCAGGGGCACAACAGCTGCATTTTTCCTTTTAATTGTTAGGCTACGATCCTACGATTAGGAGAGTTTTTGATGCTGTAGAATTTCTGCACCATCTCTGTGTTAGGTTGAACTCTTAAGGCCCCTTTACACACTGAGACTTTCTACCGATACCACCAGCGATCCCATACTGGCCGGGATCGCTACAAAGTCTCTGGTGAGCTGTCAAACAGGCAGACCTGGCCAACGACGCAACAGCGATCCGGACCTGCAGAACGACCTAGCTAGTCATTGGGGACGTTGTCAGGCCTAAAACACACATCCGTGAAAACCGTGAAATCCACCGTGAAAACTGTCGGCAGACAGCAGCCAGAGTAGCGCGATGAGAATGAACTCGGGTGAACTTCACCCGACTTCATTGTCATGCCGCGGCTCTGTCTGTGTGCCGTGTACTGAATAGCGGTCATCTGTGAAGGATTCACCGGTGACCTCTAATCCCCCGAGTGACTGAAGTGTCCCCCCCTCTCTCATACTCACCGATCTCCGATCACTGGCGCTGCACGGCGTTCACACTGCTCCGGCGGCTTTTTCTAATTTGAAAAAGCCGGCCGCTCATTAAACAATCTCGTATTCCCTGCTTTCCCCGCCCACCGGCACCTATGATTGGTTGCAGTGAGACATGCCCCCACGCTGAGTGACACGTGTCTCACTGCACCCAATCACAGCAGCCGGTCGGCGTGTCACATTCCCTGGTTCACCACTTTAATTAGCCCCAAAAAGCCCTCCATGTCCGGCGGAATCCAGGATGGTCCAGCGTCGCTTCCAGCTCTGCTGCATGAAGGTGACCGGAGCAGCAGAAGAAACCGCCGCTCCTGTCACCTCCACGCAGCAAATGAAGAGAGCCGCGTGATCGGCTGAGCTGTCACTGAGGTTACCTGGATCCAGCGGTGGATGCAGCGTTGGCCGCGGGTAACCTCAGTGACAGCTCAGCTGATCGTGCTACTCACCGCTGCTCCGGTCAGCTCCACGCAGCAACTGAGGTTAGTATCGCGATCAGCTGAGCTGTCACTGAGGTTACTCGCGGTCACCGCTGCATCCACCACTAGATCCAGGTAACCTCAGTGACAGCTCAGCCGATCACGCAGCTCTCTTCATTTGCTGCGTGGAGGTGACAGGAGCGGCGGTTTCTTCTGCTGCTCCGGTCACCTTCATGCAGCAGAGCTGGAAGCGACGCTGGACCATCCTGGATTCCGCCGGACATGGAGGGCTTTTTGGGGTGATTAAAGTGGTGAACCAGGGAATGTGTTTGTGTTTTTTATTTCTAATAAAGGATTTTTCAGTTGTGTGTGTTTATTTACTGTAATTTACAGATTAATCATGGAAGGTTTCTCCGGGAGACGCCTGACATGATTAATCTAGGACTTATTGGCAGCTATGGGCTGCCATTAACTCCTTATTACCCCGATTTGCCAATGCACCAGGGCAAATCGGGAAGAGCCGGGTACTGTCCCAGAACAGTCGCATCTAATGTATGCAGCCATTCTGGGCGGCTGCTGACTGATATTGTTAGGCTGGGGGGCTCACCATAACGTGGAGCTCCCCATCCTGAGAATACCAGCCTTCAGCCGTATGGCTTTATCTGGCTGGTATTAAACTTGGGGGGAACCGCACGCCGTTTTTTTAAATTATTTATTTATTTATTTCTATACTCCATAGTGACACGCCCACCGGCTACTGTGATTGGGTGCAGTGAGACACTTGTCACTCAGCGTGGGGGCGTGACTCACTGCAACCAATCATAGGCGCCGGTGGGCGGGGAAAGCAGGGAATACGAGATTGTTTAATGAGCGGCCGGCTTTTTCAAATTAGAAAAAGCCGCCGGAGCAGTGTGAATGCCGTGCAGCGCCGGTGATCGGGGATCAGGGAGTATGAGAGGGGGGGGGACACTTCAGTCACTCGGGGGATTAGAGGTCACCGGTGAATCCTTCACAGGTGACCGCTAATCAGTACACGGCACACAGACAGAGCCGCGGCATGACAATGAAGTCGGGTGAAGTTCACCCGAGTTCATTCTCATCCTGCTACTCTGTCTTCTGACATGTAGTAACGACATTTTGCATCACACACGGACATTTCTCGGAAGATCAAATAACACGCACGTGTGCCTTTAAACATAAAAAAACATATGTGCACGTTTGGTCGTATCTCCGGTATATACGGAAACGGACCAAACATGCACGTTTTAAACGGATGTGTGTTGCAGGTAAAGCAGCTTTTTGAAAGGGAAGTCGCTAACAAAGTCGCTGTAAAGTCCCCTTTACACACTGAGACTTTGCTGCACAGCGGGAAACAAAGGACCAAAGAATGGTCCTGAACGATTTGTAGCGATCAGCAACTTCACAGCAGGGGCCAGGTCGCTGATGTGTTTCACACACTGCAATGTCGCTGGGGAGGTCGCTATAACGTCACAAAACCGGTGCCGTTACAGCAATGTCGTTTGTGATGTTGCAGTGTGTAAAGCCACCTTTAATCAGAGATCACTAGTTGCCTACTGCCTGGCCTAATTGGTGTGGACCAAGTGCATGCGTAAAGATATCACACCAGACACAGTCGGATGTGAAATCTCTTCTTGATCACAGTAAAGATGGCACCAAATAGAGAGTACAGCGCATGCATCCTCTTGATATAGGCTAGGGGCGTACACAAGTTCAGATATGCCCATTTAGTGGGACAGTTCATGGGCTAACCAATGGGGAGATCTGTGTTGCTGTTGATGGGCGGCTCTGACTTCAGTAGATGAATCTATGGTGATGGTGATGGGAGGGATGTCATCTGATGGATCCATGCTGATGGTAGGGTCTGTGATGTCATCGGGTGCCATCTTGGGTTCCTCTGAAGACTGACTGGCTTATGTATAGAGAATTAATTTAATTGAACACACTTCTCACAGTGCTCTATGTCCAGAGGTTAATTATTTCATCTTATGGCTCTCCTCAACATCTGCACCTTAGTTTACCTGCGTTTTGTTATTGTGTTATTGCGTTTTTGACGCTGCGTTTTTTTGTTTGTTTGGTGTTTCATCCTTAAAATTAAGCGGTTTTGTTTTTGAAACTTCTAAGTATTGACATGATTAGCTGCGGATAACGTGCGTATTTGGTGTGTTCCTGCCGCGTAAATGCACCTAAAACGCATGTGTGTCTTTTACCTGCGGATTTTCTGGATCTAATGTAAGTCTATGGAGAAAATCTGCACAGAAAACTGAGCGTTCCCACAAAAGAAATTGAAATGCTAGAGAATAGAGGAGTAAGACCACTGCGCTACCCACACGTGCCTATAATGAGAGGTGCCCGGACACAGCCAGCGTACTTCCATTCCCAGCAGCCATCTCCCAAAACAGTGTGGGGTCTCCACCGCAACGGAGCGACCACCCACCCGTCCACTACAGCGGATATACAGACCCCTGCCATTGCAGCCACAAGTAACGGTGAGTTTGTATTTACATTCACTCATTCTCACCTGAACTAGGGCGTTCGCAGCAGAGCTATTCTATCATCTGTTTGTGCATCCTGGACATTGTTCACAAGATGCATCTTGAATTTTAATATTAATTCCGCATTTACTATGAATTTATTCCAGTCTCAATCAGAAGAGGCCAATGCAATGTGAATTACACTCTGTGATATTATTAAGATACATTAACAAGCGGTTTTACATTCACTTTCATTTTCACCTTGTTCACATATCTCAGCATTTATCTGTTTGTGCATTAACCCTTTGGGTTCTTTTTAATTCTACTCAATATTTCTCTCAGGTGCACAGCAGCCCTATTGGGATCAACCAAAATTGGTTGTACAACCCATTATCATTTATTTTATTAAACAAGATATCACCAGCAGTACATATTCTGATTACAACGACCGGTTAACCCTCCATCAAGTCCTGAATTAGGTATTTGCATCGGTGTATCCTTTTAATTGGACAACCATATTTTTACAGCTATTTATTTTTCATTTTTCATTTTATTGAACTATATTTCTTAAAATTATTATCAGCTGCCAAACCAGTATACCGATTAGACCACCATACCAGTCAACAAGGCATTTACAGATTCACCATTTCAGGTATTCAATTATTTTGCTGAATTTGAATATTGCTGACTAGATTTTTATTCAATCCGGTTTTCAACCATTTGCATATTATATATATATATATATATATATATATATATATATATATATATATATATATATATATATATAGATCATCATATTTTGGTTACAGTCACTAGGAGCCTCCCGACTCACCTCTAAAATTTCCTCTCATTATATGCACATGTGGGTAGCGCAGTGGTCTTACTCCTCTAAACTCTAGCTTGTTTCCAGAGGGTGTTTTGCACGTAACCCTCCCCTGACCTATTGCAGCTCCACACAATTCCCTTAATTAGTGCCTGAGCGCTGCCGTTTTTAATATACGAAATTGAAATGCTGCTGCTTGAAAAAACACTCCGCAGGTGAATTTACACAGCAGAAAAAAGAGGCACAGTGGACAACGTAGTGCAAAAAATGTGCGACTTTTGGCGCTTCACCCATCTCTGGCAAATTAGATGGAGCTGGGGTGGGAGAGAGTTTGTGGACGCCCCTCATCTAATTCACAACCTTGCGCTACAAGTCTTATGGAGGTGCATGCCACTTTTAAGATGCGCCTGATTCATTAAGAGTCTGAGTCAGGCACCTCTGATTCAACCAGACTCCCTCAAGACTGATGTGTACAATGCCGATATTGATAAATCAAGGCCTAAGGTTGTCAAATTATAAAGAATATATATTTTGCCTACTGAGCCAAAGTGGTTTATATTTAAAAACTAATGACTGTAAACCACCTTGGACCACTGAGCAACAGTCCAGTTCTTTTTCTCCTTGGCCCAGGAAAGACACTTCTGGGGTTGTCTATTGGTCATGAGTGGCTTGACACAAGGAATGCGACAGTTGTAGGCCATGTCCTGGATACGTCTGTGTGTGGTGGCTCTTGAAGCACTGACTCCAGCAGCAGTCCACTCCTTGTAAATTGCCCCAAAATCTTTGGATGGCCTTTTCTTAACAATCCTATCAAGGCTACAGTTATCCCGGTTGCTTGTGCACTTTTTTCTACCACACTTTTTTCTTACACTCAACTTTCCATTATTATACTTGGATACAGCACTCTGTGAACAGCCAGCTTCTTTAATAATGACCTTTTGTGGCTTACTGTCTTGTGGAGTGTGTCAGTGATTGCCTTCTGGACATCTGTCAGGTCAGCAGTCTTCCCCATGATTGTATAACCTACTAAACCAGACTAAGGGCTCATGCGCACGTACCTGTTGAATATTCTGCAGTGATTTGAGAGCACATGTGTGCTTCAAATCGCTGAAGAAACACTGCGTAATGGATGCAGTTTTTTGTACAAAAAGACGATTTCCTGTGCTCGGGATGCTGCCCCCACCATAGACAGAGTGGGAGCTGCATCCAAAGTCCACGGAATAATTGACACGCTGCTTTTCTGAACACACGGATTTGGGTCAAAATTTTAGATCCCAAATCGCTGCGTTCAAAAAAGCAACGTGCGCACCTATCATGCACAATCTACATAGATTGTGCAGGGAACACAGGATGCATGCATTTACGCTGCAGTGCAATACACAGCATAAATGCATGTAAGTACGCAACGTGCGCACGAGCCCTAAGGAACCATTTAAATGCTTAGGAAGCCTTTGCAGGTGTTTTGTGTTAATTATTCTAATATTCTGAGATAAGGACTTTTGGGTTTTCATTAGCTGTAAGCCATAATCATCAACATTACCAGAAATAAACATTTGATCACTCTGTACGTAATGACTCTATATAATATATAGGAATAGATCCCTCTGTGTGTAATGACTCTATATAAAATATAGGAATAGATCCCTCTGTGTGTAATGACCCTATATAATATATGCTTTTCCCTTTTTGTTTGAATTACTGAAATAAATTAACTTTTTGATGATATTCTAATTTATTGAGATGCACTTGTAGATTCCCTGTTTAAGTCTTGTTTAGTGATGAGCGAGCACTACCATGCTCAATACTCGTAATGAGCAGTTGGACGCTCAGATAGGCATGACTGGAGTGCCAAATATAATGAAAGTCAATGGGGAACTTGAGTATTTTTCCAGATCTTCTGGAAAAATGCTGAGTTCACCATTGACCTATATTATATTTGGTACACGAGTCTCGCCTGTCCGACATCCAACTGCTCATTACGAGTACCGAGCACCTGAGCACGGCAGTGCTCACTCATCACTAGTCTTGATGCTTTAGTTGCATTATGTTGCCAGCACACATCATCGCTGTAGCCACATCATCTGCTGAGCCAAGGTAAACTGTGACCCGACAAGAAAATTTCACTTTTAAAAAAAATTGGCAAGGCTTGGGGTAAATACCCAAAAGTCAACAACATTTGGAGCCAATTTTGAAAGTTTTTATTTTAAACTCAATATTTTTTAATTTTTCATTATTCAGGGTACAGAAACCAAAACAAGGGAAGAGGAAAACCAATATCAAACATGTTATGGTCTTTGAGAGGGAAGGTCTCTCAGTCTTGAAACATTGATCCCCATAATAATAAATCACAACCCTCTATCCTTGCCTCTGTATCCCATCCCAAAACATGAACTGTTCCCTACCCTTTCCTCTCTGCAACAGGACCGAGCCCTCTCACACTCCCACCCCGGTGACCTATAACCTATACCCACTATCAGACTTGTAACTTTAATCTACCCAGGGACCCATGCAGGTCTTCAGTAAAGGTCCAGTCACACATAACGAGATTGTGAACGAGATCGCTATTACGTCACAGTTCCCGGATCGTTGTAGAGTCGTTGGTGAAATCGTATGTGAGGTGTCACACCGACTTTAGGAACGAGCATGTGACCCGTATAACGATCTTGTAAATCGTCGGGACCCTGTCACACAACAGCTGTGGTAACAATTCCGATCTCGATTAGGGGCGTAGTGAAACGCAGTGAGCCACGTAGGCGTGCATTTGCGTCGCCTTTTCCACACCCCTCCGCTCCCATTGGTGGCCAATACTGCGTTCTGATTGGGCGGGTGGGCGGGCCTAAAAGGTAACTTTTGTATCGCGTCATCCTTTGTCACTTCTTTTGAGCTTTGCTTTGAGAATAGAACCTGCGACTCCACCCTAATTCATTTGTACTTTTTACCCAGTTGCTTGCTTGCTTTTCGGATCGAAGCTGCATCTACAACCGGATTCATCCCTCCTTCGATCCCGAGTGTTTATCAGCGCCAACCAATCGGTGCAGAGGGGGCGCGGAAACGGGGACGCAACTACACGCCTACGTGCCACACTAAAGTTCTAATCTAGGTCGTTAACGAAATCGTAGGTAGGTGTCAAACATACAGATCCATCCTGCCCAGCAGGATTCCAACGAGCCAAAAATGGCCCAGAACATTCAGCAACGACCAATGACTTCACAGCAGGGGGCGGATTGTTGGTACGTGTCAAACATGACGAGATCGCTAGTAAAGTTGTTGTTGCGTCACAGAAACTGTGACATACTAAGCGAGAGACAGAGCTGCACAGCTATGGTCATAAGAGAAATAGATCAAAAAGTGAGGGTGCAAGGCCTACCAAGCTAAATGTAAACAGAGAAAAAGAAGTAGGCAAGAAGCACTCAACTCACTAGATAGTTACACAAAATATAACAAGAAATTTATTGATAAATAATTCAGTGCAAACACCATAAAAACATTTAAAAAAGCCGGACACTCATTCCATGGACCCAATAATAAAGTGCTAATGCAAAAACAGTGCAGGTACATCAGTACAAAAACAGGGCATAGATACCGACTACAGCAATATAAGTCTGTATAAGACCCAAAGATATCAGTCTAAATAAAGCCAGCAATTACAATGGCCCCAATAATGCAGTGCTAATGCAATATATGTAACAATGCAGGTATAGCAGTGCAAAAACAAGGCATAAATACCGAATATAGCAAAATAAGTCTGTATAAGACCCAAAGATATTGGTCTAAGCAGACCAAGAGGACGTACCAGCAAGGGAGTAGCCACCCAAAGGGGTCCAGGGAAAATATCACCTAAGTCAGGGCAAAATTAGAGCCATATAGGAGTATCAGAGAGTAGACACCGACCCGACGCGTGTCGCTCAAAAGAGCTTCATCAATTCCAGAACAGAGGGAGCTGGGTCTGAAAGGGAGAAGATAATGTCATCTGCAAAAAGTCCAATTTTATGATGTTTGGTTTTTGTAGGGATTCCTTTGATTTTATCATTGGTTCTGATAAGTTCAGCTAGGGGTTCAATTGCAAGGACAAACAGGAGAGGGGAGAGAGGACAGCCTTGGCGGGTACTGTTGGTGATACCAAAGGGGGCAGATAACTGGTTATTGGCATATACTCTTGCAGACGGTTTAGAGTATAATGCCATAACCGTATTGATAAAACTGTCCTCGAAGCCAAATTTGGACAGTCGCCCTCAGATACTGCCAGTTTATGCGATCAAATGCCTTTTCAGCATCTAGCGCCAGCAGTATGGATGGCGTTTTGCTTTTTTCCATCTGATGAACAAGGTTGATAGTCCTCCTTGTACCATCGGAGGTTTGCCTCCCTTCGACAAAACCAAGTTGATCTTTATCAATAATTTCTGGAATCAACTTTTTGAGTCTGTTGGCAATAATTTTGGCATATATTTTAATGTCTGTATTAATTAAGGAAATGGGTCTGTAATTGCCGACAGACTCAACATCCCCACCGGATTTTGGGATCAAAGAGATCGTTGCTTGCAACATCTCAGTGGGGATAGTACCCGTCGAGGAGATTTGGTTGAATGTTTTAGTCAGGTATGGGGAAAGGAGGGGGTGCAAAAGGATTTCAAGAATCATTCGTAAAGCCATCTGGTCCGGGGGCTTTTCCTAATTTTAGGGAGGAAATTGTATTGAAGACTTCAGTTTCAGTGAAGGGAGCATTGAGATTTGCAAGTTTATTGGGGGCTATTGTAGGGAGGTTTATTTTTGACAAAAATTTATTGATCATTTCAGGGGTTTGCTGGGGGGTAAGGGGATCATCTTTTAGGTTATAGAGTTGTTCATAATATCTGGCAAAAGCGTCAACAATATCCTTGGGATGATTCACTAAAATGCCACTAGTGTTTTTTATTGAGTTGATCCTTTGTTTAACTCTAATTGCTTTTACTTTCTGGGCCATTAATCTAGTTGGCTTGTTAATGGAGGAATATTATTTCATTTTTGAGTAATAAAGGTGATGGTCAAACTCGTCAAAGAGTAACCCTTTCAGTTGGAGTCTAAGGTCCAATAGAACCTTATGAATGCTTGCCGATGGGGTATATAGATTTTGTTGGGCTTTTTCTTTTTGGTTGATTGCGTTTTGGATCAGGTCAATTTTTTTTCTCCTCTCTTTCTTGTGGAATGCAGATAGTTTTATTAGCTCTCCTCTCATGACAGCTTTATGGCGTTCCAAATTGTAGTGGGACATAGGGATTTGTGATTATTCTCGTCAAAATAGTTTTTAATAGATTGTTCAAGTTGGGTTTTATATGAGGGAAGGTTGATTAGGGAAGGGCTACATTTCCATAGAAGATTCCTTTGGGCCTGTGAATTAAATTGTATTTCACACATAACCGGGGAGTGGTCTGAGAAGGTTTTCTTGAGGATTGTAGTGTTTTTAAATTTGGAAATGGTAAAAGAGGTGGTGAGTATCAAATCAATGCGAGAGAAGGTCTTATAAGTATCCGAGTAGTAGGTGAATTCTTTCGAAGTGGAGTTAAAACTTCTAAATGTATCGATGAATTCGTGTGCTAGCAGCCAATGCTTTAGAGAATGTTTAAAGTGTCTGGAATGTGCAGTGGAATCCATAAATCGGTCTGTAACTAGGTTGAAGTCTCCCAGTAGGAGTATATCACCTAATTTTATTTTTTCTATGGTGCTAATAACCCTCTTGAGAAAGCCGATCTGGCCAAAGTTGGGGGCATATATGTTAGCGATGGTACACGGGTTGTTATTTATCACACGTGAGAATATGGAATCTACCCTGCTCATCCTTTGCTTCATTGACAAACTGAAATGAAACTGTGTTTTTAACCAAAGTTGATACTCCTGCTTTCTTTTTTTTAGTGCGTAGAACACGTGGGGAAAATCTTGTGTTCGAACCTAGGGTGATCAAGTTTTGCGAATTTGGTTTCTTGCAGACATATAATGTCTACAGCTGTTCTTTTTATGTCTCTCCAGACAAGAAACCTCCTTCTTGGGCAATTAAGACCTCTGACGTTGTAGCTTAATAACTTAGTGGACATTGGATAAAGATCAATTAATGTGCAATTCAGTAAACCAACAACAATAAAAGGGGGAAACAATACACTATCCTATAATATAAAAACTACTATTTCTTATCAACGATAATATACTTTTAAGTAAATAGGCTTCAAGATCTAAAGAGGTAACAGCCAGTTATGATAATAACGTATATACAATTACTGGTATTACTAAAGAACTAAAGCAACAAACTGTGCTATGACTATAAAGAGAATGATGTCTCCTAGGAGGGAGTCCGTCTTCTAAGAGACTTCCAGTGAGGCAATTGTTCATGGAAAGGATATGAGGAGTTTATGAGAAAAAAAAAAAACAACAAAAACTCACAATCCTTAGCTGATGACTGAAGGTCTTAGTCAAAACAAGTTTTCAAATATACAACATCTGGTTGAATAGAGGATTGGTGAAGATTATATCCATATGTGGGATGGCAATTCGGCTCAAGGACCATTTGTCCTGTATTCAGCTGTTGTCAGTAGACAAATTAAGCAGGTCATAAAATCTGAGATTTGGTGAATGTGGTAGACCCAGATTCAGCTGTCAGATTGGTGTGGAGCGACTTTGCTTGATCCCATCTTCTTTGTTTAGTGCGGAAATGAAACGGGGGCCATCTTCTGGCTGAAGAAGAGTAATATGTTTGCCATTCATCCATACTAACAATTTGGTGGGAAAGCCCCAGCGGTATCGGATTCCCCGTTCCCGTAGGGCACTAGTGGTGGACGTGAAAGCTCTTCTTAACTCCATGGTGTCTTTAGAAATGTCATCAAATATTTTAACAGATTGGAAGGGTTCTGGGAGGGAACCGTTGTCTCTCATATATTTAAAAATTAGGTCTTTCGTGCTGAAAAAACGTACTCGTAGAATAACGTCTCTTGGTTTATCCCGTGGAACAGATGAGGGTTTGGGGAGCCTGTGAATGCGGTCTATAGTTGTCTCCAGTTCAGATAATGATGGCAAAGCTGTCAGGAGTAGGCGTTTTGCATAAGTGTGTAAATCGTTGGAAATTGTCTCAGGAACTCCTCTTAATTTTAAATTATTTCTACGTGACCGGTCCTCTAGGTCCGCCACTTTTCATTCAGTGTATCTGGAGGTGAAGTCCATTTTGTTCCTCAGCCAAGTTATTTGTTTTCTCCTCAATTGTGGAGATTTTATTTTCAAATATATCCAATCTTTTGTTGATATTGTTAATTTCCTCTCTTATAGTTTTAGTTTGTTTTTCCAATGCAGCGTCTAAATTATTTATAGTGGTGGTTAGCTTGGATATAAGGGATTCAAGGGTGACCATAGTAACACCTTGAATGGTGCCTATGTCGGCGGGGGGTCCATATTAGCTTGTGAGTTGGTTCAGAGGGTCAAGTCTGAGTCTGGTCTTCTCCGGACTTTGAGAAACAGAATCTTCACTGTCTTCTGAGTTGACGTTTCCAATGGCAACTTGCTCAGGGTCCCCATTATTTCTCTGATTTTTCCTTTTATTGGAACCTAATTGGCCAATTTCCATATCTGCAGTGTCTAGCAAATCAGTTTTGCCATAGGTGGTTGGGTTTAATATAGCTGGCTTGATGTAGGTACTTCCGACCCCATTTGTATTTGGGCTAAAGCACCCTCTGTGATGAGGATCAATTTGAGAAATAGTATTGGAATTTATGTCCGAAGGTTTTTACCCCGGAATTGTTGAGAGACCAAGTTTTTCTGCAGTCTCTTTTAAATTTTTTTTTTTTTTAAAGACTTTCTTTTGGTGGTTTCCGTCCTTCGATCGCTCCGATATGTAATTTTGTTGGTGTTAAACTTTTGGTTTTCATGTTCACCCTTTTTTTCCATTTATGACTGTCCCTTTAAGAAAGTATATACTCAATATATAGTGACGTTCAATAAAGAGTGGTAGCAGAGAGATTATTAATATAAAGTTTCCTTTGGTTCTGAGAACACACTTCTACTATAGCCTCAGACAAATGACACCTTTAATAACTGGATTGTATGAATGGATGTAATATCCCTTTAAGAGGTGAGAAGGAGCTGGTGTTGAGTAAATGTCTTTATTTAAGGCTGCTTTCACACTACGTCTTTTTAACATGCGTCCTGAACGTTTTTTTGCTGCAAAAGCGGATCCTGCTTTTACAGCAAAAAACGCATGCAAACGCATGTGTTACTTTGCAGGATCCTGTCACTGGATGTTTAGGGGCGGGCATTGGAGTCATGTGATCGGGAGTGAGGGGAACTAAACGTGCCAGACTGGGAGCCGGCTTCTAACAACTGCGGAGGTTCGTAACCAAGGTAAACATCGGGTAACTTGCTTGGATACCCGATATTTACTTTGGTTACGAGCGTCTGCAGCTGCTAGGAGCCGGGCTCCCTGCACACGTAACCAACTTAAACATCGGGTAACTAAGACCGCGGTTACCCGATGTTTACCTTGGTTACAAGTGTCCGCAGCTCACAGGTGGAGGAGAGGGAGGGGGAGAGACAGAGAGAGAGGGAGGAGAGAGAGGGGGAGAGAGGGATCGGGAGAGACAGAGAGAGAGGGAGGAGAGAGAGGGGGAGAGAGGGAGGGGGAGAGACAGAGAGAGAGGGAGGAGAGAGAGGGAGAGGGAGAGGGGGAGAGAGAGGGAGGAGAGAGAGGGAGGAGAGAGACAGAGAGGGAGGAGAGAGAGGGACTGATCACGGAGGCTGGCTTCTGGGCATGCTCAGTAGAGCAAGCAGGATCCTGTCTATCAGCATGCCAGCGTTCACCTGCGTTTGCATGCTGTTTAGTCAGGATCCAGCAATTTGCAGTATTTGGACGCAGCTCAAAAACGCTACATGTAGCGTTTTTGAAAGATGTTAAAAAACTGCAAGTCGCTGGATCCTCACTATAACGCACGCAAACGCATGTGAACGCATGTTAACGCGAGTCCATTGCAAATGCATTGAATTGAAAACGCATTTGCACTGGATCCGTTTTTGCGTTAAAAAAACATTCAGGACGCATGTTAAAAAGACGTAGTGTGAAAGCAGCCTAACTTTGAAAGGTGTTGGTGCAGGGATCCACAGTATTTGCCTTGGTTGAGGCTTTATTTTAAATGAACAATGAGTATGATAAAGCTCTGGTCAATTTCCTTATAATGAGCAATGTAGGAGACTCAAAGCAGAGCTGCACTGCTTGTAAAGCTGCTGTCCAAGCAGCGCAGAATACAGTGCAGAAGCTTTCCTGCTATGCTAAATGCAGGACCAAGAATCCGAGTCTGTGTAGCAGAGGGAAGTGTAGCTTACACCAGGAGCTGTCAAAGATTGCGTAGTGCACTGTCAGCTCTATGGCTGAAGTAGTCTGCTCTGACGTAGGATGCTCTGTTAATAACAGAGCAGGAGAAATGGAGTAGGACGTCTTTGAAGACCTGAAGATGCTGGAGATCGCAAACCAGGACGTGCTGCTTGGGAATGGAGCAATTTAGCCCAAATCTTCCCCTGTACACAATTCTTCAGGTAATTTAGACTATTTGTTGCAGTCAATCTTTGTGTGAAGACACTATATTGAGCCACTGCAGGCTCCTGATTTTACTTTCACTTTCAGCCGGCAGTTGGAGCCCAGCACGAGCTGCAGCGCGTGGCGATGGCGCAGCAAATCCCTTATAGTAATATGGGGGATTTTAGGATATTTTCAGGGGGCCAGAGGCTTAAAACATAAAGTTTATGATGTCCACAAATGTTATATATCTTAAATGCTTTCTGCTTTAATTATATACTGACCGCAACTTGGTCAGATCTCCAGAGAGGGAGAATTAATGCCAGATTAATAAAATGGATTAAATATTAATAAGTTGTTATTGTCTTTTCCTTGGATCAATAATGTTCTTGATAATGTGGATTCTCCATTTTATTAGGTTTAAGTACAGAAGTGGAAGTCTAAAATGGGCTGTACAAGGACATATCCACAAGAAAAGTGATAAAGTTTCTAATCAATGGGGGTCATCTCCACTTGGAATGACATCAGCCCCGACGTGCATTTTTGTCAGAGTACCTTCATCTGAACTAGGATCAATGCCAGACTAAGGCACCATGCTGAAACGCACGCTGGGGTTTGAGTCATTCCAGCAGGAGAGGACTAGAATGGGTGTTTATCAATATAACTGTATATCAATTTTGGTCACATCTCTTCTAAATTATTAATCTGCCCTTGTATAATACCTTAGGTTCTCATATAAACTTTTCTATATGTCTGCTCTTGATGGGTATGACGCCTTTTTACACTGATGTAGTCACTAATACACCCACCCATTCACTAGCCAAGAAGTCAGGCAGGCTGGAAAAAGGTTCGGTGATGAAGACAAATGGTGATAAGAACCCTTTAAATCCAAAGCCAATAGGTTGTATCCTCTGTCTGAAGGGGGTAGTGATCTGTCAGATCCATACGCACATTAGATCAGGTAAACATCTCCAAAGGAAAACACATACACAAAGTTTAATAAGTAAATTCATTTAATTTAAAACACTCAGACACATTTTTGAACACTGCCTCAAACTGAAAGTGCAAGTGTAGACAGGACTTTGGGTTTGTTTTTTAAGTGTTTAAGGCATAAAGGCAAATGACAGTATAAGAGGATCCTGCTGTATATGAGGTGGGGGGAAGCGTGTATACAGATTTATGATAGTAGAGAACATTATATGGGACTGTGCTCAGTCTTTAGCCTGCTCTTGATAAATCCTGCCAATACCATTTAATTAGTAAGAATAGTGGTGTGTTTAGAAAGTCCTCAGCAACGGACTAAAAGTTACAGATTACCGTTTCCGAACATGAACTGTACATTAAAGGGGTTGACCACTACTAGGACAACCCCTTCAAATTCCGAGTTTCACTCAGGTAAAATAAAAAAAGCCTACACTGACCTCTGTTGCCAGCGTGGTTCCAGCTGTGTCGGTAATTGTGTTCCCTGGGCTCAAGTGACATCACCTCGAGCCCTGCGTCCAATCACCGTCGGCTTCTCTGTCCTAGCCTTTGGACAAATGAGTTAAACAGGAAGTGAGCGCTGCGGCTGCCTCTCACTTCCTGTTGATTGCACCGGTGTCTGAAGGTGGGGACAGAGAAGCCGGCCACGTGATGTCATGTGAGACACCGCAATGTGAATCCCGCTGGAACCGCGTCGCCATAGAGGTGAGTGTAGGTTTCTTTATATTAACTGTGTGAAACATGTGGAATCAGGTGGACAATCCCTTTAAAGCTCACCAGATATTTTAAAACTGCAAGCCAAGGCATGCTATGATAAGCTTTCATAGCCTGCTGGAAGTTGTACTTTTCAAATGGATAGACTGAAATAGGTTGCCAAACACTATCTTTAAAAAAGGAATCTGAATGACGTATATACACAAGTGGGAGGGCCTCAGTGAATCAACAGATGTCGAGAGCACAATGGGGGTGACTTTAAAAACCGTTTAAAATAAATGTTTTCAACGAAAATATTAAATGGCAGCCGGACATGGAGCTCTTCTTCCTTCATTTGAACCGTCAGCTATATGTACAAAAGGGAAAGCGAGTCCCTATAGATTCCGTATGGTATATACAACCAATGGAAACCAGGCCATGTGTCTGTAAAGCTGCCAATAGACATTGTATGAAGATCTGCTGTCACATGGATGGCCGTTTGACCAGGTCATAGTTTGTCACCACCGTAGAGGAGGCAGAAAAGTGAGCGTACCTGTACTGTTATATGTAATTGTGTAGCTGTGCTCTTGTACAGATATTAAATTGGGGCTTCCGATCGGATGTCATGTCTTATGGCTAAGAATTTATGTCTATGGTCAGTTTTATGGACACAGGCACTGGCGCTACCTTGGTGGTTCCGCCCCTCTCCCTAAAGCAGGAATCATGGGGACGGCGGTGTATAAAGATCCAATAAAATTATACTCACCCTAACAATACAAAACTAAAACAGTTTTGGGAATACATAGTAGTCAGTCATTAAAAAGGACATTTTTTTCACATTCTGACTTTACATGGGACTTGTCACACTGAATTAGCATAGCATTTAGAAGCAGAGTCGTGCCCTTAACGTTGTAACGTATCTTTTCTCCCTATTGGTGACTGTCCCTGTGAAATGCCAGTGGCATTGCATGCTTATCAAAAGATAAGAAACTGGTTCTTAGAGTTAAAAAGAAAGCTGGTCCCTGCCACGGCAGCTTAAGATAATGGAAAGTTTCAGATGATTTAATAAATAACCTAGAGAAATCGTGTTTTAAGATTTTAAGACATCAACGTGGTTAGAAGTGGCAGCACCAGGCCCAATCTATTCTGCTCAGAGGGAACCGGACAAATCCTAATGCCCTATTCTATAGTTCCTATGGACTGCACGCCATCTACTGGGCATACCGTGTATAATGCATATGAGGGGGCTCCTGGTAGATGGTGGCTGAGAGCACTTTGTATTACTGAACTGGGAAAGAGCATAGTATTGGGCATATTGGAGCAGACTCAGTTTTCTTGTCCTTCTAAGATCCTCTCTCGTTTCTGCTGTGCTTCCAGGACTGCCAGCTCCTTTGCTTCCTTTTTCTGGTTTCGAGCTTCATACTCCAACCTACAGGGAGGATTTAACAGGGGTTTATTAGGAGCATATAATCGAATGTATGTGCTGTGTCAGCGAGCATTACCGATGAAGATAACACTGTACGAAACTTATATCTGAGTCAGGTACTGCAAATTTTACATATGTCCAATTTTGCTTCTGGACTTTGGATGACATCTGCCCATCTGTGTGTAATTAAAGGATTGAGACAATGCAGCTACTAATGCATTTCCAATTTAGTCTACGTGGGCTACAAGCAATATACTGCAACATAAGGACGTAGCTTCCAAGAAAAAGAATGATGGCACATCCAACCTTTTTAAATGTCAACAGGTGCAAACTGAACATGAAACATAGTAACAAAAAAGGAGACAGCTGCACTCTGTACTGCTAAGATATGTGGAACAATGAATATGGGAATATAGACATGCATTACTGCTATGAAAAAACATGTAAAAACTGAGATACTTCGAAGCCAAAAATGGCCAGTTTTATGTGAGCCCAACAGCAAAGTGATCTCATTTTTGTTGGTCACCAACAAACTGTAATTGCCTCTGTTTGGGTTAAAAAAAACAACCTACAATTTATGGGAGGACAAGAACCTATAAATGTTCTTCAGCCTTAGGCTATTTTAATTCTTTATTTGCAGGTTCCGCTCCACCCATTGTAGGAGTTTTTTTTACTCAAAGAGAGGCATTAGTTTCATAGGGCCCCAACAAAAAGAGGTTGCCTTGCCGTTGGCTCTTGGACTCACATAAAACTGGCCATTTTTGTGTGCCAAGTATCTCAATTTTTACACGTTTTCCATAGCAGTATTGCATGTCTATATTCCCATATTCATTGCTCCACATATCAGCACTACAGAATGTAAGTATCTCTTTTTTGTTATTGTGTAGTTTACAACCTGGAAATCTTTCACATCAACATCCGATCACTTACTATAGTAGCTTCTCATAGCTGTAATATGGCTGCACTGGTCTCATCAGTGCGCGCCTGCATGGGAAGCATCAAATGTGTTGGGATGGCATAGATAGATACATATGCCATGTTTAATACTCACCTGTTTTTTATAATTCTCTGCACAATATCATCTGTCGTGAGGTTGTTCCCGCTATCTACTGTCCGGAATATACCTCTGCGTTTTGGCTCCTGTAATACAAAGATATATAAATGACAGAAGTGGTATCGTAATCGCCGTCTGAGAAGTGACAGTAATTAGGAAAGCTGCACGCAAACAAACAAAGAAGAAGATAGGAGCCCGAGGGGAGCAGAAAATGAAGTGATGCTTTATAAACGGATAAAAGAATAAACAGAATCATGGAATCTAAATTGCTCCAAAAACCTCTGGGCTACAGATATAAGAAGTGAGAGGAGAGGGAGCAGGAGACAAGGAGGAGGTGTTACTGAACAAAACAATACGCCATAACGCCAGAAGATACTCACTGCATAGGGGTCAGATCCGTCCTTGTCTGGTAGAACTTCTGTCTTGCCATGACAGACCAGGTCAACCTGAATCATGGAATACAGTAAAAGATTTCACATATATTGCCATCTATTCATAATGAAGCCTTGCGTTCAGATACCACTACCATAATTCTTCTATTCTACAAGTGCATCTCAATAAATTAGAATATCCTTCAAAAGTGAATTTATTTCAGTAATTCAATACAAAAAGAAAAACGCATATATTATACAAAGTCATTACACACAGAGGGATCTATTCCTATATATTATATAGAGTCATTACACACAGAGGGATCTATTCCTATATATTATATAGAGTCATTACACACAGAGGGATCTATTCCTATATATTATATAGAGTCATTACACACAGAGGGATCTATTCCTATATATTATATAGAGTCATTACACACAGAATGATCTATTCCTATATATTATACAGAGTCATTACACACAGAGGGATCTATTCCTATATATTATATAGAGTCATTACACACAGAGGGATTTATTCCTATATATTCTAGAGTCATTACACACAGTGATCTATTCCTATCTAATATATAAAGCTGAATGTGTGTATGTATGTCCGGGATTGGCATCTGCACCGTCGCAGCTACAGCCACAAAATTTTGCACACTCACACTTTTGGACCCCGAGAGCGTCATAGGCTATGTTTTGAGGGGATATTTTAACCCCGCGTTTTACAGTTATTCACCAAAAAACCTGCATCCATTAAAGCAAATGGAGCTGGAAGCCACAGTGCAGCCAGAACTACAGAAGAATGTGCAGCCACGCCCTTATATGGAATGTTGGCGTGTCACAATGCAGCCAGGGTAAGAGACAGACACAAAGAGACTGACTGACAGGGAAAGAGAGAGACACAGACAGGTAAAGAGACAGACAGACAAAGACAGACACAGGGAAAAAGACAGACAGGGAAAGAGAGGGTAAGAGACAGATAAAGACAGATACAGAGACAGACACAGGGAAAGAGAGGGAAAGAGAGGGAAAGAGAGGGAAAGAGAGGGAAAGAGAGGGAAAGAGGGGGAAAGAGGGGGAAAGAGGGGGAAAGAGGGGGAAAGAGGGGGAAAGAGGGGGAAAGAGGGGGAAAGAGGGGGAAAGAGGGGGAAAGAGGGGGAAAGAGGGGGAAAGAGGGGGAAAGAGGGGGAAAGAGGGGGAAAGAGGGGGAAAGAGGGGGAAAGAGGGGGAAAGAGGGGGAAAGAGGGGGAAAGAGGGGGAAAGAGGGGGAAAGAGGGGGAAAGAGGGGGAAAGAGGGGGAAAGAGAGGGAAAGAGAGGGAAAGAGACAGACAGGGAAAGAGAGGGAAAGAGAGGGAAAGATACAGACAGGGAAAGTGACAGAGATAGACAGACAGAGAAAGAGATAGATAGACAGACAGGGAAAGAGCCAGACAAAGAGATAGAGAGACAGAGAGCTATATATATACAGAGGGGGAGACAGACAGAGAATGGGAGAGAAACATAGAGACAATTACTATCCCGGGCAGCGCCGGGTGCTATGTTGTGAGGCGAAATTTTAACCCATCGCGTTCCAGTTTACTAATCAATTTTGCCCCTATCTACATAATGGGGGAAAAGTGAAACGAAAAGTGTTGGGGGCAAATTGACAGCTGCCAGATGTGAACAAGGGGGACTTAAAGAATGAGAGCGATGGCGCCAAAGAGTATATACCGTACAGGTGCTAAGGTGGGGCCCCGACATGGGATACTCACCACACTCGGGGATATGAACACACACACAAAATGCGCCACACACTACCACGTGCTTGAACACATATACCACCCTCAGCACACATCTCACCACACATACACCAACCTCGCCACATAATCGCCCTAAACACACACAAGTCTGGTATCATCCTTCAAAGAAGGGAATTTTGTTACTTACCGTAAATTCCTTTTCTTCTAGCTCCAATTGGGAGACCCAGACGATTGGGTGTATAGCTACTGCCTCCGGAGGCCACACAAAGCATTACACTAAAAAGTGTAAGGCCCCTCCCCTTCTGGCTATACACCCCCCGTGGGATCACGGGCTGCTCAGTTTTAGTGCTAAAGCAAGAAGGAGGAAAGCCAATAACTGGTTTAAACAAATTCAATCCGAAGTAACATCGGAGAACTGAAACCGTTCAACATGAACAACATGTGTACCCGAAAAAAAACAAAAATCCCGAAGGAAACAGGGCGGGTGCTGGGTCTCCCAATTGGAGCTAGAAGAAAAGGAATTTACGGTAAGTAACAAAATTCCCTTCTTCTTCGGCGCTCCATTGGGAGACCCAGACGATTGGGACGTCCAAAAGCAGTCCCTGGGTGGGTAAATTAATACCTCAAGTTAGAGCTGCAAAACAGCCCTCCCCTACGAGGAGGCAACCGCCGCCTGCAGGACTCTTCTACCTAGGCTGGCTTCCGCCGAGCGTAGGTATGCACCTGATAATGTTTGGTGAAAGTATGCAGACTCGACCAGGTAGCTGCCTGGCACACCTGTTGAGCCGTAGCCTGGTGTCGTAATGCCCAGGACGCACCCACGGCTCTGGTAGAATGGGCCTTCAGCCCTGATGGAACCGGAAGCCCAGCAGAACGGTAGGCTTCAAGAATTGGTTCCTTGATCCATCGAGCCAGGGTGGATTTGGAAGCCTGCGATCCTTTGCGCTTACCAGCGACAAGGACAAAGAGTGCATCCGAGCGGCGCAGGGGCGCCGTGCGGGAAATGTAGATTCTGAGTGCTCTCACGAGATCCAACAAATGCAAATCCTTTTCATACCGATGAACTGGATGAGGACAAAAGGAAGGTAAGGAGATATCCTGATTGAGATGAAAAGAGGATACCACCTTAGGGAGAAACTCCTGAATCGGGCGCAGCACTACCTTGTCCTGGTGAAAAACCAGGAAGGGAGCTTTGGATGACAGCGCTGCCAGCTCGGATACCCTCCGAAGAGACGTGACCGCTACCAGAAAGGCCACTTTCTGTGAGAGTCGAGAAAGTGAAACATCCCTCAGAGGCTCGAAGGGCGGCTTCTGGAGAGCAACTAGTACCCTGTTCAGATCCCATGGATCTAACGGCCGTTTGTACGGAGGGACGATGTGACAGACCCCCTGCAGGAACGTGCGTACCTGAGGAAGTCGTGCTAGACGCTTTTGAAAAAATACCGATAGCGCTGAGACTTGCCCTTTAAGGGAGCCGAGCGATAAGCCTTTTTCCAAACCAGATTGCAGGAAGGAAAGAAAAGTAGGCAATGCAAATGGCCAGAGGGACACTCCCTGTGCCGAGCACCAGGATAAGAAAATCTTCCACGTTCTGTGGTAGATCTTAGCAGACGTGGGCTTCCTAGCCTGTCTCATGGTGGCCACGACCCCTTGAGATAATCCTGAAGATGCTAGTATCCAGGACTCAATGGCCACACAGTCAGGTTCAGGGCCGTAGAATTCAGATGGAAAAACGGCCCTTGTGACAGTAAGTCTGGCCGGTCTGGTAGCGGCCACGGTTGGCCGACCGTGAGATGCCACAGATCCGGATACCACGACCTCCTCGGCCAGTCTGGGGCGACGAGCAGGACGCGGCGGCAATCGGACCTGATCTTGCGTAGCACTCTGGGCAAGAGTGCCAGAGGGGGAAACACATAGGGCAGCTGGAACTGCGACCAATCTTGCACTAAGGCGTCTGCCGCCAGAGCTCTGTGATCGCGAGACCGTGCCA
The DNA here is from genome assembly GCF_048569485.1 of Anomaloglossus baeobatrachus. Classification (NCBI taxonomy): domain Eukaryota; kingdom Metazoa; phylum Chordata; class Amphibia; order Anura; family Aromobatidae; genus Anomaloglossus; species Anomaloglossus baeobatrachus. The sequence continues at coordinate 275,296,010 of NC_134357.1, read as the reverse complement.
TGAAAGTTGGGACCTTGTTGTTGTGCCGGGACGCCATTAGGTCGACGTCCGGCCTTCCCCAGCGGCGACATATTTCCTGAAACACGTCCGGGTGAAGGGACCATTCCCCTGCGTCCATACCCTGGCGACTGAGGAAGTCCGCTTCCCAGTTTTCTACGCCGGGGATGTGAACTGCGGATATGGTGGAGGCCGTGGCTTCCACCCACATCAGAATCCGCCGGACTTCCTGGAAGGCTTGCCGACTGCGTGTCCCGCCTTGGTGGTTGATGTATGCCACCGCTGTGGAGTTGTCCGACTGAATTCGGATCTGCTTTCCTTCCAGCCACTGCTGGAAGGCTTGTAGGGCAAGATACACTGCCCTGATTTCCAGAACATTGATCTGAAGGGTGGACTCCTGCTGAGTCCACGTACCCTGAGCCCTGTGGTGGAGAAAAACTGCTCCCCACCCTGACAGACTCGCGTCTGTCGTGACCACCGCCCAGGATGGGGGTAGGAAGGACCTTCCTTGTGATAATGAGGTGGGAAGAAGCCACCATTGAAGAGAGTCCTTGGCCGTCTGGGGAAGGGAGCCTTTCCTGTCTAAGGACGTCGACTTCCCGTCCCATTGGCGGAGAATGTCCCATTGAAGTGGGCACAGATGAAACTGCGCAAACGGGACTGCCTCCATTGCTGCCACCATCTTCCCCAGGAAGTGCATGAGGCGTCTTAAGGGGTGTGACTGGCCTTGAAGGAGAGAGTGCACCCCTGTCTGTAGTGAACGCTGCTTGTCCATCGGAAGCTTCACTATCGCTGAGAGAGTATGAAACTCCATGCCAAGATATGTTAGTGATTGGGTCGGTGACAGATTTGACTTTGAAAAGTTGATGATCCACCCGAAAGTCTGGAGAGTCTCCAGCGCAACGTTCAGGCTGTGTTGGCATGCCTCTTGAGAGGGTGCCTTGACAAGTAGATCGTCCAAGTAAGGGATCACCGAGTGTCCCTGAGAGTGCAAGACTGCTACCACTGCTGCCATGACCTTGGTGAAAACCCGTGGGGCTGCCGCCAGACCAAATGGCAGGGCTACGAACTGAAGGTGTTCGTCTCCTATAACGAAGCGTAGAAAACGCTGGTGCTCTGGAGCAATCGGCACGTGGAGATAAGCATCCTTGATGTCTATTGATGCTAGGAAATCTCCTTGAGACATTGAGGCAATGACGGAGCGGAGAGATTCCATCCGGAACCGCCTGGTTTTCACGTGCTTGTTGAGCAGTTTTAGGTCCAGAACAGGACGGAAAGAGCCGTCCTTTTTTGGCACCACAAACAGATTGGAGTAAAAACCTTGACCTCGTTCCTGAAGAGGAACAGGGATCACCACTCCTTCTGCCCTTAGAGAGCACACCGCCTGCAGAAGAGCATCGGCTCGGTCGGGATGTGGGAAAGTTCTGAAGAACCGAGGCGGAGGACGAGAACTGAACTCTATCCGGTACCCGTGAGACAAAATGTCTGTTACCCACCGGTCTTTGACCTGTGGCAGCCAAATGCCGCAAAAGCGGGAGAGCCTGCCACCGACCGAGGATGCGGAGAGAGGAGGCCGAAAGTCATGAGGCAGCCGGCTTGGAAGCGGTTCCTCCGGCTGCTTTCTTTGGGCGTGAGTGAGTCCGCCAGGAATCTGAGCTCCTCTGCTCCTTCTGAGTCCTTTTGGACGAGGAGAATTGGGCCCTGCCCGAACCTCGAAAGGACCGAAACCTCGACTGTCCCCTCTGAGGTTTGCTTGATCTGGGCTGGGGTAAGGAAGAGTCCTTACCCTTGGACTGTTTAATGATTTCAGCCAATTGCTCCCCAAACAGTCTGTCTTGAGATAATGGCAAACTGGTTAAGCATTTTTTGGAAGCAGAATCTGCTTTCCTTTCCTTTAAGCATAAGGCTCTGCGTAAAACCACAGAGTTGGCGGACGCCATTGACGTACGGCTGGTAGAGTCCAAGACCGCATTGATAGCGTAAGTCGCAAACGCAGACATTTGCGAGGTCAAGGACGCCACTTGCGGCACTGATGGACGTATGACAGAGTCCACCTGCGCCAGACCAGCTGAAATAGCTTGGAGTGCCCACACGGCTGCGAATGCTGGAGCAAACGACGCGCCGATAGCTTCATAGACAGATTTCAACCAAAGGTCCATCTGTCTGTCATTGGCATCTTTAAGTGAAGCCCCATCTTCCACTGCAACTATGGATCTAGCCGCAAGCCTGGAGATTGGGGGGTCCACCTTTGGACACTGGGTCCAGCGTTTGACCACGTCAGGGGGAAAGGGATAACGTGTATCCTTAAGACGTTTGGAGAAACGCTTATCTGGATAAGCATGGTGTTTCTGGACTGCTTCTCTGAAGTCAGCGTGGTCCAGAAAAGTACTCAATTTACGTTTGGGATACCTGAAATGGAACTTCTCCTGCTGTGCTGCTGCCTCCTCCGCTGGAGGAGAAATATCCAGCAGTCTATTGATGGCCGCTATAAGATCATTCACCATGGCGTCACCATCAGGGGTATCCAGGTTGAGAGCAGTCTCAGGATTAGACTCCTGATCACCTAGCTCTGTCTCATCATACAGAGAATCCTCTCGCTGAGATCCTGACCAGCGTGATGACGCCGAGGGTCTCTCCCAGCGAGCTCGCTTAGGCTGCCTGGGACTGTCGTCCGAGTCAGAGCCTTCAGCCTGTGATGCCTGGGACCCCCTTGGAGCACGGATTAGTTCCAACTGAGGGGGACCGGGGAACATTGAATCAGCAGTGCCCATGGTCTGAGTGACCGGCCTGGACTGCAAAGTTTCTAGAATTTTTGTCATAGTCACAGACATCTTATCAGCAAAAAATGCAAACTCTGTCCCCGTCACCGGGGCAGGTTTCACAGGCGTCTCTGCCTGGGCCACTACTAGCATAGACTCCGGCTGACGAAGTGGCACAGGGACCGAACATTGCACACAATGGGGGTCAGTGGAACCTGCCGGTAGATCAGCCCATGCGGTACAGGCAGCATATAAAGCCTGTGCCTTGGCACCCTTGCTTTTTGCGGATGACATGCTGTTGTCTCCTCAGAGCAATATAGGGGTATAAGCCAAGAAGCGACCGTACAGTGCAATATATATATATATAGGTACAGACAAAAGTACACAAAACAACACTGTGGCACTAGTGGGGTCAGCACCTAGGTGCTGCTTACCGCCCGCTTAACAGCGGGTGTGTGGTCGCCAGAATCCCCTGTCTGGGTCTCCCAGGGCTATGTCCGTTCTCCAGCTCAGACTGCGTGCAGGAATGGCTGCCGGCGTCCTGTGAAGAGGGGCGGGCCGTGGGCGTGCTGCAGACAAAGAGCGGGAAACTGGGGTCCCACTGTGCCCAGTGAGAGGGCTGGAGTATGTAAATAAGACTCCAGCCCTCGGCGCTGACTATTGTACAGCGTCTCTCCCCTTCCCTGACTGACAGGGCTGGGGGCGGGAACGAAACGTAACTAGGCCGCAGAAGCCGGGGACTAGATTTATAAGCGCTGCCGTCGTAAAAGCACGGTCGGCGCGAAGTCCCCGGCGCACCACAAGTCTCAGCCGCGCCGCAGTCTCCGGGGGCGGCCGGCGCGGTAGTTCCCCACACATAAACTCACTCAGCTAAGCTGCAGTGAGTATAACCCAAGCGCGTAGCGCTACCGTCCCCGGCGCACTAGAACACCCAGCAACGCTGGAGTGTGTCTGTGCCTGTCTGTACGGGGACACAGAGTACCTGAATGTTGCAGGGCCTTGTCCCTGACGGTACCCAGCTCCGTATCCAGCAGGATCTCCGGGTCTGTGGATGGAGCCCGGCCTCAGAGCCTGGAGGCCGGTAAGATCCCACTTCACCAGAGCCCTCAGGGGGATGGGGAAGGAAAACAGCATGTGGGCTCCAGCCTCCGTACCCGCAATGGGTACCTCAACCTTAACAAACACCGCCAACAAGAGTGGGGTGAGAAGGGAGCATGCTGGGGGCCCTTTAGCATGGGCCCTCTTTTCTTCCATCCGATATAGTCAGCAGCTACTGCTGACTAAACAGTGGAGCTATGCGTGGATGTCTGACCTCCTTCGCACAAAGCTTGAAAACTGAGCAGCCCGTGATCCCACGGGGGGTGTATAGCCAGAAGGGGAGGGGCCTTACACTTTTTAGTGTAATGCTTTGTGTGGCCTCCGGAGGCAGTAGCTATACACCCAATCGTCTGGGTCTCCCAATGGAGCGCCGAAGAAAATAAAAATCTGATTAATAAGCAGCCAAACTACAAGAACAACAAATGTACCATATAGGAAATACGGCAGCTGTCAGTCACATGACCTGTCTATTATGTGTATGTGTGAGCTAATATATACTGTCAGAGGGGAGGGCTTTCTGTTGCCTGGAAATTTATCAGGCTGGCAATAGCAACCAATCACAGCTTAGCTTCTATTTTGCTACAGTTAATTAATCTGAGATCTGATTGGTTAATATAGGCAACAATTTAATAATTACATTTCTATCTATTTGTTTTGTGTTTTTTTGTGTGCAGAATACATTTTTGTTAATACATTCTATTTTGCTAACAGCAATTAACCCAGGTGAAGCCGGGTAGTACAGCTAGTATATTATATAGAGTCATTACACACAGAGGGATCTATTCCTATATATTATATAGAGTCATTACACACAGATGGATCTATTGCTATATATTATAGAGTCATTAAACACAGAGGGATCTATTGCTATATATTATATAGAGTCATTACACACAGAGGGATCTATTGCTATATATTATATAGAGTCATTACACACAGAGGGATCTATTCCTATATATTATATAGTCATTACACACAGTGATATATTCCTATATATTATATAGAGTCATTACACACAGAGGGATCTATTTCTATATATTATATAGTGTCATTACACACACAGGGATTTATTCCTATATATTATATAGTCATTACACACAGTAATCTATTCCTATATATTATATAGAGTCATTACACACAGAGTGATCTATTCCTATATGTTATATGGAGTCATTACACACAGAGGGATCTATTCCTATATATTATAGAGTCATTACACACAGAGGGATCTATTGCTATATATTATATAGAGTCATTACACACAGAGGGATCTATTGCTATATATTATATAGTCATTACACACAGGGATCTATTGCTATATATTATATAGTCATTAAACACAGAGGATCTATTCCTATATGTTATATAGAGTCATTACACACAGATGGATCTATTGCGATATATTATATAGAGTCATTACACACAGAGGGATCTATTCCTATATATTATAGAGTCATTACACAGAGGGATCTATTGCTATATATTATATAGTTATTACACACAGAGGGATCTATTTCTATATATTATATAGTCATTACACACAGCGGGATCTATTCCTATATATTATATAGAGTCATTACACACAGAGGAATCTATTCCTATATATTATATAGAGTCATTACACACAGAGGGATCTATTGCTATATATTATATAGAGTCATTACACATAGAGGGATCTATTGCTATATATTATATAGAGTCATTACCCACAGATGGATCTATTGCTATATATTATATAGTCATTACACACAGAGGGATCTATTGCTATATATTATATAGAGTCATTACCCACAGATGGATCTATTGCTATATATTATATAGAGTCATTACACACAGAGTGATCTATTCCTATATGTTATATAGAGTCATTACACACAGAGGGATCTATTTCTATATATTATATAGTCATTACACACAGCGGGATCTATTCCTATATATTATATAGAGTCATTACACAGAGGAATCTATTCCTATATATTATATAGAGTCATTACACACAGAGGGATCTATTGCTATATATTATATAGAGTCATTACACATAGAGGGATCTATTGCTATATATTATATAGAGTCATTACCCACAGATGGATCTATTGCTATATATTATATAGAGTCATTACACACAGAGTGATCTATTCCTATATGTTATATAGAGTCATTACACACAGAGGGATCTATTTCTATATATTATATAGTCATTACACACAGCGGGATCTATTCCTATATATTATATAGAGTCATTACACACAGAGGGATCTATTTCTATATATTATATAGTCATTACAGAGTGATCCATTTCTACATATAATATAGAGTCATTACACAGAGGGATCTATTCCTATATATTATATAGAGTCATTACACAGAGGGATCTATTCCTATATATTATATAGAGTCATTACACACAGAGTGATCGATTCCTATATATTATATAGAGTCATTACACAGAGGGATCTATTCCTATATATTATATAGAGTCATTACACACAGAGGGACCTATTCCTATATATTATATAGTTATTACACACAGAGGGATCTATTCCTACATATTCTATAGTCATTACACAGAGGGATCGATTCCTATATATTATATAGAGTCATTACACAGCGGGATCTATTCCTATATATTCTATAGAGTCATTACACAGAGGGATCTATTCCTATATATTATATAGAGTCATTACACACAGAGTGATCGATTCCTATATATTATATAGAGTCATTACACACAGAGTGATCGATTCCTATATATTATATAGAGTCATTACACAGAGGGATCTATTCCTATATATTATATAGAGTCATTACACACAGAGGGATCTATTCCTATATATTATATAGAGTCATTACACACAGAGGGACCTATTCCTATATATTATATAGTTATTACACACAGAGGGATCTATTCCTACATATTCTATAGTCATTACACAGAGGGATCGATTCCTATATATTATATAGAGTCATTACACAGCGGGATCTATTCCTATATATTCTATAGAGTCATTACACAGAGGGATCTATTCCTATATATTATATAGAGTCATTACACACAGAGTGATCGATTCCTATATATTATATAGAGTCATTACACAGAGGGATCTATTCCTATATATTATATAGAGTCATTACACACAGAGGGATCTATTCCTATATATTATATATAGCCATTACACACAGAGGGATATATTCCTATATATTATATAGAGTCATTACATACAGAGGGATCTATTCCTATATATTATATAGAGTCATTACACACAGAGGGACCTATTCCTATATATTCTATAGTTATTACACACAGAGGGATCTATTCCTACATATTCTATAGTCATTACAGAGAGGGATCGATTCCTATATATTATATAGAGTCATTACACAGAGGGATCTATTCCTATATATTATATAGAGTCATTACACACAGAGTGATCGATTCCTATATATTATATAGAGTCATTACACAGAGGGATCTATTCCTATATATTATATAGAGTCATTACACACAGAGGGATCTATTCCTATATATTATATAGAGTCATTACACACAGAGTGATCTATTTCAAGTGTTTATTTCTGTTAATGTTGATGATTATGGCTTACAGACAATGAAAACCCAAAAGTCATTATCTCTGAAAATTAGATTATTATATAAGACCAACTGAAAAAAATGATTTTAAACTCAGTAATGTGGGTCTACTGAAATGTCTGTACAGTAAATGCACTCAGTGCTTAGTTGAGGCTCCTTTTGCATGAATTATTGCATCATTGCGGTGTGGCATGGAGGCGATCAGCCTGTGGCACTGCTGAGGTGTTATGGAAGCCCAGGTTGCTTAGATAGCAGCCTTCAGCTCGTCTGTATTGTTGGATCTGGTGTCTCTCATCTTCCTCTTGACATTACCCTATAGATTCTCAAAGGGGTTTAGGTTAGGCGAGTTTGCTGGCCAATCAAGCACACTGATCCTGTGGTTATTAACCCCTTCAGCCCCGGGGGCACTTTCCGTTTTTGTTTTTTGCTCCCCTTCTTCCGAGAGCCATAACTTTTTTTATTTTTCCGTCAATCTTGCCATATGAGGGCTTGTTTTTTTGCGGGACAAGTTGTACTTTTAAATGAAACCATAGCTTTTACCATGTGGTGTACTGGAAAACAGCAAAAAAATTCCAAGTGTGGAAAAACTGCAAAAAAAGTGTGATGGCACAATAGTTTTTGTGATGTATTATTCACGGTGTTCACTATATGGCAAAACTGATGTGTGGGTATGATGCCTGAGGTCGGTGCGAGTTTGTAGACACCAAACATGTATAGGTTTACTTGTATCTAAGGGGTTAAAAAAAATTCACAAGCTTGTCCAATAAAAGTGGCGCACGTTTTGCGCCATTTTCCGAAAACCGTAGAGTTCTCATTTTTTGGGATCTATGGCTCAGTGACGACTTAATTTTTGCGTCTCGAGCTGTCTTTTCTAATGGTACCATTTTTGCGCAGATGCTACGTTTTGATCGCTTGTTATTGCATTTTGCGTAAAACTTGTGTCGACCAAAAAAAACGTAATTTTGGCGTTTGGAATTTTTTTGCCGCTACGCCGTTTAACAATCAGATTCATTGATTTTATATTTTGATAGATCGGGCATTTCTGAACGCAGCGATACCAAATATGTGTATATTTATTTATTTTTTAACCCTTTAATTTTCAATGGGGGAAAGGGGGAAAATTGAACTTAGGTGTTTTTGGTTTTTTTTTTAACTTTTTTTTTTATTTTACTAGTCCCCCTAGGGGGCTATAGCGATCATCAATCCGATCGCTCTTATCTATCTGCTGATCACAGCTATACAGCTGTAAACAGCAGATTCAGTCAGTTCCTGTTTCTCTCTGCTCTCGGCCGAGGGAAAACGAAAGTGAAACTTCATAGCTGCAGGCGTCATCACATGACCCTGTGCTACGATGGCAACCACCGAAAGCCACGTGATCACGCACGTGACTTCTGGTGGGGGCGGCAGTAAGTAAAAAGTAGGATTTTTGTGTACTCACCGTAAAATCTCTTTCTCTTAGTCTTCATTGGGGGACACAGGACCATGGGTTATGCTGCTGTCACTAGGAGGCTGACACTAAGTAAACAGAAAAAGTTAGCTCCTCCCCAGCAGTATAACCCCTGAGCCGGAGGCGGGCTCAATCAGTTTAGTGCACAAGCAGTAGGAGGAGAACCAAACAATCCTGGATAGAACAAGGTAAAAAACTATGACGAACAGTCGTGTGACCAGTGACCTGGGAATATGGGCACTGGGGAAACAGGCATGTCATAAATAACAAAAAGCACAAGCAGGGTGGGTGCTGTGTCCCCCAATGAAGACTAAGAGAAAGAGATTTTACGGTGAGTACACAAAAATCCTACTTTCTCTGTCGTTTCATTGGGGGACACAGGACCATGGGACGTCCAAAAGCAGTCCCTGGGTGGGAAAAAACCATCACCGGAGATAGGAAGGAAGTCGCTTCCCCTTGCCGGGCTGACCCGGACCTACAAGCGCCTACGTTGTTACAGGTGTGGCACTGCCACCCGCAAACCTTACGCCAAGACTGGCCTCTGCCGAAGCTTGAGTGAGAACCTGTTAGAAACTAGTAACGGTACGCCGACTAGATCGGGTGGCGGACCAGAGGACCTGGTTGACCGACGTCTGGAGCCCAATCGTTCAAGGGTGCCCCTTGCTCGGTAGACCGCGGCGGAAGTCCGACCTTCATGCGATAGTCTTCACATATGGAGGACGGGATCCATGTGATATTCAGGCCCTTGGCGCCGGCCTATGCTTCCTGGGAAAGGGTGGAAGGATGGACTGACAGTCGGTGTAACCGACAAAAAAATGGTGTCCTGCAGACACGAAAGACTGAGGGCTCGTACCAGCCCTAGAATGAACTATGCCTCTTTCAGGCTGCGAGGGGAGCCTAGAACTGACAAAAACGAAACCTAAAGTCCTCTTCTGGAAGGAAAGCCGAGGTGTCTCGGACAGAAACGAAGGGTTCTGGCTGGAGCCCCCCCCTTATCCTGCTGGCGGAGCGGAAAAAGGGGGAGAAAAGACTACGAGAGGGCTGTCCGCCCTGATGCCGTCTGTAACAACCAGATGTCCACGAGGCGCCCACCTATCAAAACAGGTGGGAGCAGGGAAAAAAGGGGTACCTTGAGCAACTCATCACTGGATTATGGTCCCACCTTTCTAGTGAACGATGAAAAAAACGCCGAGCCAGACGGACGTTTCTCTGCGCGAAGGCCCTGATTGATGGAAAGTGAAAAGTCTCTGAAGATGCGGTCCTCACACCACCGGGGGAGCTCTTTCCAAGTGGAAATAAATCTTCGAGGGAACTGGATTCCAGGCCCTCCTCAATGTCTGTCACCATCTTGTTCACAGACCTGACCGAGCCAGCATCCGGGATCCACTGGTGAGGCCATGGAACCTGGGACTTCTGAGTCCTGGTAGAATCTGGCGGTCTGGAAGGAGCCACGGGGCATCTGCGAGGAGATGAGTAAGTTATGCGAACTATGCTCGCCTGGGCCACTCCCGAGCTATCGCCTGCCTAGGTCCCTCTTGAGAACCCTCGAGATCATGGAAAGCCGCGGGAAGATGCACGAGAGCCTGAACAGGCTACACGACCGGTCTAGGGCGTCGCCCTCTAGTCCAGAGCAGGTAGCGTACTCGACGCACCATTGACTTGAGAGTTGGATCGGAAGGCCAAAAAGTCACGACTGGAGGTCTTCCTTCGCCAGAGATCTGGCTGTTGATATCCCTGTTGGAGCCCTTTACCTACGCGAGACCTATCCTACCGCGGAAATCGGCCGTCCAAACGTCCACGCTCGGGAGGTGCTGCCGAGATTAGCGAATGAAAGAGCCCGTCCCAGAGCAAGAACCTCTTGGCCTCTTCCCTTGCCATGACGCTCCCTGCGTCTTCCTGGTGGATGATGCACATCACTGCTGTGGCATGGTCCGACTGGAACCTGACTGGACAATACGACCCAGAGAAGAAATTGTAACCGGGCTAACCGAATGGCTCTGAGTCCGGAATGTTGAAGGGGAGACGACACTCTAGGGGTGTCCCTCGGGACCGTGCCGAGGAATGGTGGGGTAGCCTACCCTAGTACGGGAGGCTGGTGACGGTTGATAATAAGCTCCAGAGGAGGAAAGGGAAGCTTCCCAGGGATGGTTGCGAAGATTGGTCCTCTAGGAGGAGATTGGCCGGTCACCCTCGAAGACGGAACCTTCCTGACCCCGTTCTTCAGTGTGTTCCGTTGGAGAGTCCGGGATGAAATCTGGTATGTGCACCATCGCTAACACCGCCACAGACTGTCGAGGACTCGCAAAGCAAAAAAACGAAGGGAAAAAACGGGAGCGGGAGGCAAAGAGCCGCGGGACCCTGTGCCAGGAGGGAAACTGCTCCTGCGTGAGTAGTAGCAACCCTTGAACGGCTCGAATACCGTGCCTGAGGAGTGATGGACCGGGCCGGGTCTGGGAGGACTCCTTCCTGTAGCTCAGCTACCCTAGTAGCGAAAAAGTGATGATGATGATGGTCTAAACCTCAAGGCGAGGATCCTTGAAGGGAGACTCTGGGTCTCCCGGTCGTTCCTGGGCAGAGAGAGCCTGAGGATGCGTAGGGATCGTGATCCCTGCAAGCACTGTTAGAAAGCTGGGACGGTCTGCAGCCACGCAAGGCGGAGACGGCTGTTGTAGGGATAAAAGCTCCCTGACGAACCTAGCGTGAGGGAACGAGTCCTGGTGCATCAGGGCCGATGCCGGGAAAGGGATGTACCCTTCCCTTACGTAGCCAGTCTACCCTGACGTAGCCTAGGGGATAAACTGAACTCGCCTATCTCCGAAAGGGCGATCCCGAGAGCCGGAAAGGAAGTCAGCGACTTCCTAGATGTCGAATCTGCGTTCCTGATCCCGAGTCAGAGCTCTCGACGGGTAGGTACACTGATGTTAGAGGCTCAGGCCGTGTAGCGGGCAGACACCAGATTCTGTGAAGAGAGGGTACTCACTGAAGCTGATAACCAGTCCTGGGTCGGCATAGGTGGAGCGCGGACCGCTGCGTAGAGTGTCCGTGGAGTCCCTGCGGAGCGCCACGATAGGGACGAGAAGCCAGGAGGAACCCAGGCGGGTGAAGTACAGGATAGCGTGCCCCTTCATCCCGGAGCCCTCTACGAGGAGGGGTAAGACAATATAAAGGACTTACCGCTGGTGAAAATTGTGTTTGGGGAATATCCGTGATCACGCCGTCACACGGCGAACTGGATGTCCACTGAAAAACCCGCAGGGGCCCCCACCTTCCTGTCTGCAAGGTGCCATGCCCCCTCTCTCCAGAGCCCTCTGGGGGAATGATAATGACAATAACATGACTTACCGCAGGTAAACGCCGTGTCTGGTTGCTGTCTGTGATCACTCAGCGACTCCAGTGTGGCATGCCCATTCTCACCGAGACCCCTTTTTGGAGAAGGGAATAAAGACGATGACAAGACTTACCGCTGGCAAACGTCGTGTCTGGCAGTTGACTGTGAGCACGCGGTAACTCAGCGAGCTCTGGATGTCGTCTGAGCACATCAAGGGTCCGCTCCAAATGAGTTAAGGGGGACCTGCGTGCATGTAGATAAGAGGGCTGTCCGTAGCCTTACGGCCTGACTCACCAATTCCAGCGGGCCTTTAGTCATGCGCCAAAACATCCAGGTCCTGCTCGGAGTCCAGCAGAGGTGGAAAGCCTGGGCCATCACCCGAGAGGTCGGAAGACTGCCGGAGAAAAGGCAGTCTGGACCTGGGGAATAAGGTGGAAAACAGGGGGGCCACAAAAGACGAGACCTGTCGGGTCCGCTTCTAGCATAGGGAAGGTACCTGGTACGAGACTCACCTTCCCGAGGGGATTGCGCTAGACCTATGGAAGGTATAACCGAGTATTGGCCGGGGACGCAGCGCATGCGCGCGAAGCCGAGGGACGGCGGCGAGGGGATCTATGGCCTGAGACAGGGCATTAACCCGCCGGAGGGGACTAAACTAAAATCTCGATCTGGGAGCGCGATATAAAAAAGGGTGGAGCAAAACAAGTGCCCGAAAAGTACTGTAAGAGTTAAGGTGTAAAAACTCATGTATGTAAAATTTTTAATAAAAATCGACCTAAAATAAAAAATACCCACTAAAGAAAAGTGTGTTTTATTTTCTCCCCCGGAAAAAGAAGGTGATGCTGCGGCCTCAGTAAACCCAGACTAGTAGTCTGGAATAAACTCCCATTCTCTTTTTTTTTTTTTTTTTTTCTCTTTCTTTATTTAAAATGGACGCTGTGAGCGGGAAAAAAATATCCCCCACCCCCCAAGTGATGCCTGGAGCACGGCGGAGGGCGGGAACGGAGAGGCCGGCGTCCAATAGCGCCGTGCGGGAGGCGGGCCTGGGGACGCCGAGGACAGGGCCGAAGCCGGGGGCTAAATTTTTAAGGTGCCGGGGCGGGCAGAGGCCGCGCCGGCGGACCCGGCCGCAGGCGGCGGCGGAGAGGATCCTCGGCGCGCTGTGCGGCCTGGGCACGCCGAGGACCGGGCCTATGCAGAGGTACCGTCGCGGGCAGAGGTAGCGCCGGGGGACCCGACCGCAGGCGGCGGCGGAGAGGATCCTCGGCGCGCTGTGCGGCCTGGGCACGCCGAGGACCGGGTCTACGCAGAGGTACCGTCGCGGGCAGAGGTAGCGCCGGGGGACCCGACCGCAGGCGGCGGCGGAGAGGATCCTCGGCGCGCTGTGCTGGATGCGGCCTGGGGGCCCGAGGACAGTGGCCGAGCCGCGGTGCCGTTGCGGGCAGAAGCAGCGCCGGCGGACCCGACCTCAGGAGCGGCGGCGTTTGAAGCTGTTAAAGGTACAGGGGCAGCGCCGGCGGACCCGGCCGCAAGCGGCGGCGGCGCAGCAGCGATGCGGGGCCGCCCGCAGTCGTCAGGGAGCTCCACGGACGCAGCGGGGGGAGTCTGGCGAGTAGGCCCAGACCGGGGCCTAAATTTCTGCAGCCGTCCGAGGGGGGAGAAGGTAGGGGTCCTACCTGATCCGCGGCGCGCTGTCCAGTGTGCAGGCTGAGACTCTGCACATGCTCCTGTGTGCTCCGCTCAGCGAAGGAATGGCTGCGGGCACCAGGAAGCAGGCTGAAGAAGGCGGGGAGTTGGACGCCATTGGGGTGGAAGCCCCTAAATGTAGCAGCGTTGCGGGCCCCATCCAAAAAATCCAGATGCGCTGCGGAGGTCCAGTCCCTGCTGTATGCCCCTTGCGACCCTTTGGGGTGGTACCGCAGGGTGAATAGGGGTGCCCAGGAAAGTTCAGCCCCGCGTGCCAACCGGGGAGTGGTACCGTGGAATTGGACGGGGGAGAGGGCCCGACGACTCAAGCCTCTGCGACCCAGGGGAGTGGTACCCACACGGGCTGCGAGAGCTGAGGTAGAGAAAAGATACCTGCAGAAAAAGAAAATTACCACAGATGAGAGCGACGAGCGTCGCCGAGAAAAAATGAAAAAAATAAGGCAAAAATCAAGTGGCTGAAGGGGGCCCAGTCGGCCCACATCAGCCTCCTACGACACTAAGCAAAAAACTGATTGAGCCCGCCTCCGGCTCAGGGGTTATACTGCTGGGGAGGAGCTAACTTTTTCTGTTTACTTAGTGTCAGCCTCCTAGTGACAGCAGCATAACCCATGGTCCTGTGTCCCCCAATGAAACGACAGAGAAATCATGGTGGCCGCACGCATATAGATCTCGCTGCCAGACTTTGGCAGCGAGATTTAAGGGGTTAAATGTTGTGAGTGGAAGTGATTCCACTCGCAACATGCAGGCACACATCAGCTGTTGAAAACAGCTGATATGTGTGCCGACCGCCGCCGCCTGCCCGCGGCAGGGGGCGGGCCTTAACGGGACACGCTTCATGACGGATATATCCGTCCATGGTCGTGAAGGGGTTAAACCAGGTATTGGTACTTTTGCTGTGTGGACAGGTGCCAAGTCCTGCTGGAAAATGAAATTTCAATCTCCAAAAAGCTCATCGGCAGAGGGAAGCATGAAGTGCTCTACAATTACCTGGTAGATGGCTGCGCTGACTTTGGTCTTGATAAACACAGTGGACCTACACCAGCAGATGACATGGCTCCCCAAACCATCACTGATTGTGGAAACTTCACACTAGACCTCAGCAGCTTGGATTGTGGCCTCTCCACTCTTCCTCCAGACTCTGGGACCTTGATTTCCATATGAAATGCAACATTTACTTTCCTCTGAAAACAACACCTTGAACCACTGAGCAACATTCAGTTCTTTTTCTCCTTGGCCCAGGTAAGACGCTTCTGGCATTGTCTATTGGTCATGAGTGGCTTGACACAAGGAATACGACACTTGTAGCCCATGTCCTGGATATATCTGTGTGTGGTGGCTCTTGAAGCACTGACTCCAGCAGCAGTCCACTCCTTGTGAATCTACCCCCACGTTTTTGAATGGCCTTTCCTTAACAATCCTTTCAAGGCTGCGGTTATCCCGGTTGCTTGTGCACCTTTTTCTACCACACTTTATCCTTCCACTCAGCTTTTATTAATATGCTTGGATACAAAACTCTGTGAACAGCCAGCTTCTTTAGCAATAACCTTTTGTGGCTTACCCTCCTTGTGGAGTGTGTCAATGACTGCCGTCTGGACATCTGTCAAGTCAACAGCCTTCCCCGTGACTGTGTAGCCTACCGAACCAGACTAAGGGACCGTTTTAAATGCTTAGGAAGCCTTCGCAGGTGTTTTGTGGTAATTATTCTAATTTTCTGAGATAATGACTTTTGGGTTTTCATTGGCTGTAAGCCATAATCATCAACATTAACAGAAATAAACACTTGAAATAGATCACTCTGTGTGTAATGACTCTATATAATATATGCGTTTCCCTTTTTGTATTGAATTACTGAAATAAATTAACATTTTGGTGATATTCTAATTTATTGAGATGCACTTTTATATCATATCTGTTCCTGGCAACATGGACCCATCAATTCTTGGTAATTTTTTTTTCATCTCCACACATTCTGGAGATGAGCTAACTAGGATTTAGTCTCCACCACATTCAGTTCAATGGGGTATATTTGAGGGAGGGCATACCTGCAGGAAGGGACGGCTGCGATAGGGCGTGTGGGGGCACATACTACAGAGCACTCAGTGGGACACTAAAATTGATCAACTGAACAATTCAAGCGTAAAACATTTTCGTAAAGGGAACCTGTCAGCAGGTTTTTGCTACCTCATCTGACAGCAACATAATGTAGGCAAGGAGATTCAGAATCCAATGGTGTGTCACACAGATTACTGGCTGCAGCCGTTCTGTCACAATCTGAATTATCATCATGTAGCAGAATCCACAGGGCTGCCCCTGTCCACACAAGGCTGTCTATAGAGATGGTATATTCACAGTGAGGTTTTAATCACAACAGGGGGCGTGTTGGACTTCTCTGCACATGAGTTTCTAGTCCTGATAAGGGTCCTGCTGCTTAAACATAATAAATAATAGATCAGACTGTGACAAAACAGGCATGCTTGAACTTTGTTAACCCTTGCAGCATGCTGGCTTCAGCTTACATAGCAAAAATCTGGTGACAGATTCCCTTTCTTTGTCCACAGAATACAAGTTAACACTAGTGATGAGTGAATAGAATAATATTCGGGTTCGGATTGTGATTTTAACCTGATGAAAGAGATTAGTATCTCTGAAACGTGTTAAAATCACCATCGAATCTCTCCTGGAGTTTCTCATTCACGGCAGCGCAGCATTAACCCTTTCTGCACCACTTTGTATTCACCTTCCATGTGTTCTACGCAATCATAGTGCTTGTGACTGTCACAGCCCCTCAACGTGAGCTTCTTTCTGTGGCCTACCCTTATTAACTCACCTGGATAAGACCCTATTTGCACTCCTTTGTCTTCCATATTTTTTTTAGATTATTTTTTTTCTGCTTGCAACATAGTAACTTAAAAATAATTTTTATTTTCTGCCTAATAACCAGCCCCCTGGTTTGACAGAAGCCATTGAAATGAGAATCAATGTTATTCACTACATCTGTTAGGCTGCTTTCACACTACGTTTTTTTTAAAATGCGTCATGAACGTTTTTTTGCTGTAAAAGCGGATCCTGCTTTTACAGCAAAAAAAACGCATACTAACGCATGTGTTATTTTGCAGGATCCTGTCACTTTAAGTTTATGGGCAGGCATTGGAGTCATTTGATCGTGAGTCAGTGGAACTGAACGTGATAGACTGGGAGTCGGCATCTGACAGCTGCAGAGGCTTGTAACCAAGGTAAACATTGGGTAACTTGCTTGGATACCCGATATTTACCTTGGTTACGAGCATCCGCAGCTGCTAGGAGCCGGGCTGCCTGCTCCCTGCACACGTAACCAACGTAAACATCGGGTAACTAAGAGAAGCGCTTTGCTTGGTTACCCGATATTTACCTTGGTTACGAGTGTCCGCAGCTCTTAGGCAGGGGAGAGAGAGGAGAGGGAGGGGGAGAGAGGGAGGGGGAGAGAGGGAGGGGGAGAGAGGGAGGGGGGAGAGAGGGAGGGGGAGAGAGGGAGGGGGAGAGAGGGAGGGGGAGAGAGGGAGGGGGAGAGAGGGAGGGGGAGAGAGGGAGGGGGAGAGAGGGAGGGGGAGAGAGGGAGGGGGAGAGAGGGAGGGGGAGAGAGGGAGGGGGAGAGAGGGAGGGGGAGAGAGGGAGGGGGAGAGAGACAGAGAGGGAGAGAGACAGAGAGGGAGAGAGGGAGAGGGAGAGAGAGACTGATCATGCCAGGCTGATTTCTGGGCATGCTCAGTAGAGCAAGCAGGATCCTGTCTATCAGCATGCCACCGTTCACATGCGTTTGCGTGCAGTATAGTCAGGATCCAGCAATTTGCAGTATTTGGATGCAGCTCAAAAACGCTAGAAGTAGCGTTTTTGAAAAATGTTAAAAAACTGCAAGTCGTTGGATCCTCACTATAATGCACGCAAACGCATGTGAACGCGAGTCCATTGCAAATGCATTGAAATGAAAACGCATTTGCACTGGATCCGTTTTTGCGTTAAGAAAACGTTCAGGACGCATGTTAAAAAAACGTAGTGTGAAAGCAGCCTTAGTGGTGTATGGTTGTGCTCACACATTGTGGCCAGTGTTTTGTTTTGCCAATGGGTCATTCCGTGTCAAGTGGACCAGTTTTAAAAATCGTCCCCACTCGACGTTCTCCGATTTTGCTGAAAATTTATAAGGATGTACATGTATGTTTGAAAAGAGGTTCTGTAAATTTTTAGGGCCAGATCTCAAATATATTGGGCACTGTTGACCTTTCACTGGAGGCCCCCCCAAGCCTGCGGCTTCAGCTAAGAGGATTTTGCAAACTTTGGCACATAGCCATGAGAGTTCTATACTGGCTATGATGCTGAAATTTGGCATACTAGCTCAACTTTTGCTGCTAAACGCGATAAAATTATTACCGGCTATGACAAAACAATATTTCGGCCGCAATTTTGTGTCAAAGTAGCTTGCAAAACGCCTCGCATAAAATTTATGCCAAACTTTGCCCATATATAACTCAAGACCAAAAACCAATAGGAACTGGTGCTTTACCCTGTACAACAAACATCTTCATGACTTTGCATTGCTGCAATATCACGGTCAAAGCATATGTATTTGTGGAAATATTCACACCCACAAATGATGAAAAACTTAAAAAAAACGAATTTTACCTATTTTTAGGTCAAATTTCCCAAAAAGGGTACCCCTAAAATATATTAATTCTGTTATCATTTGAAAGAGCACATTTTTCTCTACAAGGATCATTGGGGTTTTTTTTGGAGTCTCTCCATTTAAGAAAAGAAAAATGCCACTGAACATGGTGTTATTTATTAATACGCAATGAATGCTAACTGCACTATTCAAACCCTTGCGTTGGTCCATGGTGGTTATACCACAACCAATTCCCTAAGAATTGGTATTATAATCCTATTAAGAATTGTAATAATGCTGTCTTTTGAGAATTGGCAGCCCCATCGCCTAGGAGCCTGGCCGATAGCCGTGCAAGGCCAGCCGCGGGCGGTCTCTTTATCGCAGGTTCCAAAGCCTGAGGGTGGGTGTCTTTGCCTAGGATCCCAAGCCTAATATTGGGTATCTTTTGTTGGTTCCCAAGCCATAATGTTCAGTCTAAGTAAGTGGTCTGGAATTGTTGCTGAATTTGCAATGAAAGGTGAAGGGTCATTTGACACCCTTGTTGCAGTCCACACTTTAACAGTAATTGTGGAGTATCTCAAGACTCATCTATGGGATTCGTCATATCCACTACTTCAGCGATGGATCTGCAGCCCAGTACAAAAATTTCAAAAATGTTCTCAACTTGTGCCACCACAATGCTGATTTCAATATCAGCGTTGAATGGAATTTTTTTGGTACCAGTCATGGAAAGTCGCCCTGTGATGGGATTGGAGGGACAGCAAAGAGATTGGCAGCTCGTGCCAGTCTTCAACGCCCAACTGAAAACCAAATACTGACCCCGGTGGATTTATTCAACTTTTGCAACGAGCAACTGCATGGAATTAAGTTTTTTTTTGTTCCAAAAGAAAAAATTGACGAAATACGGGTAGTTCAAGAGGAAAGGTTCGAAGATGGACATACAATTGCTGGAACAAGAGAAAATCACCAGTTTGTGCCAATTGATGACAAAAAGATTCGCATTTCAAGGGTGTCAAATGACCCTTCATCTTTCATTGCCCATGTAGATGGATCTGTCAGATCAGAAATGCCTTTTGTGCCAATTGCAAACCTCCAGCCAGGGCAATACATTGCCTGCATTTACGATAGGAACTGGTGGATTGGAAATATTTCTGAAATTTCAGTCGACGACCATGATGCATTAATACATTTTATGCGTCCTCATGGAGCAGCTAGCTTCTTTCACTGGCCTGTGAGAAATGATACATGCTGGATTCCCGAGCAGTCAATCATTGCAATAATTCCAGCACCAGCTGCAACAGCAATGGGCCGACAATACAGCTGCTCTGAACCCATTATGTTGCAAATTCAGCAACAATTCCAGACCACTTACTTAGACTGAACATTATGGCTTGGGAACCAACAAAAGATACCCAATATTAGGCTTGGGATCCTAGGCAAAGACCCCCACCCTCAGGCTTTGGAATCTGCGATAAAGAGACCACCCGCGACTTGCCTTGCACGGCTATCGGCCATGGCTCCTAGGCGATGGGGCTGCCAATTCTCGAAAGACAGCATTATTACAATTCTTAATAGGATTATAATACCAATTCTTAGGGAATTGGTTGTGGTATAACCACCATGGACCAACGCAAGGGTTTGAATAGTGCAGTTAGCATTCATTGCGTATTAATAAATAACACCATGTTCAGTGGCATTTTTCTTTTCTTAAATGGAGAGACTCCAAAAAAACCCCAATGATCCTTGTAGAGAAAAATGTGCTCTTTCAAATGATAACAGAATTAAAATATTTTAGGGGTACCCTTTTTGGGAAATTTGACCTAAAAATAGGTAAAATTCGTTTTTTTTAAGTTTTTCATCATATGTGGGTGTGAATATTTCCACAAATACATATGCTTTGACCGTGATATTGCAGTAATGCAAAGTCATGAAGATGTTTGTTGTACAGGGTAAAGCACCAGTTCCTATTGGTTTTTGGTCTTGAGTTATATATGGGCAAAGTTTGGCATAAATTTTATGCGAGGCGTTTTGCAAGCTACTTTGACACAAAATTGCGGCCGAAATATTGTTTTGTCATAGCTGCTAATAATTTTATCGCGTTTAGCAGCAAAAGTTGAGCTAGTATGCCAAATTTCAGCATCATAGCCAGTATAGAACTCTAATGGCTATGTGCCAAAGTTTGCAAAATCCTCTTAGCTGAAGCCACAGGCTTGGGGGGGGGCCTCCAGTGAAAGGTCAACAGTGCCCAATATATTTGAGATCTGGCCCTAAAAATTTACAGAACCTCTTTTCAAACATACATGTACATCCTTATAAATTTTCAGCAAAATCGGAGAACGTCGAGTGGGGACCACTGGTCCACTTGACACGGAATGACCCCAATGACCTTAGAAGAATATTATAATTGATCAATTATACAACTATTTTTATGAATGTTCTGTCTTATTTGTACTGCAAAATGTGGGTAAAGGGTAGGTGGGTATACAGCCATGCCATAAATGTGACCAGAACACACCTTAAAGCGAGCCTGCACACTTACTACACTTCTATCCAGAACTTACCTTGAAATGATCCAAAAGATCAGAAGTGACTGAATATGGAGCACCGATGACAACTTCCGATACATACTGCAAGAGAAGACATGAAACATTGCTTACTGTCTAAGGAGCTGACCACTTTACAAATTCTCCAATAGTGTTTAACAAGATCTAGGCTTTTTGTTAGTATACTCTCACCCTGCAGGCCAAAACGCTGAGAGTCCGCTCATGGATGTTCATAATGGGGTAGTTCTTTCTCTTGTAGTGATTGACTTCCTGCAAGAACAGAAAGTGAGCACAAAACATACAAGTCCAAACAGTATCATAAACACATTGTGCGATCCAAGTCACCTGGTCAAAGTGCAGTCCCACAATAACGTACGGCTTTGTGGCTAAACTGTGGACCTTCTCCAGGAAATCTATATGCCCAATATCTGCAGGCAGGAATAAAGGATCCAAAACCATTAACAGGGTGTGCACAGAGAGTCAAAGAGAGACTAAAATTACCACTTTCTGAATGGCTCATCCATGGTCGGTCTGTCAAGGTGCAGCTAAAGGGGGTAGAGTGGCATACATGCCAATGGTGACCACAATAAACCTTAGCTGGTGATTAAAGGTTATGGTCCACCTTTTCTTACTTAAATGCATGGAGTTTTGGCTAAAAAAATGATTTGAAATTTGGTTTCTTTAATAATGTTGCACAATTTGCATTCTATAACCTCTTAACACATTCTGCAGCCAGCAATAGGTAACTGATAATCCATCAGTGAGCTCATTCTGATATCCAATAGGAGAGTTTCTAATTCATTTTTTTAAGCTCCTCTTATCTGACTTATGACCAAAGACCACATCAAAGTTGAATGGGCAGGAAAAAAGAGAATTTTGTTTACGTACCGTAAATTCTTTTTCTTATAGTTCCGTATTGGGAGACCCAGACATTGGGTGTATAGCTTCTGCCTCCGGAGGACACACAAAGTACTACACTAAAAAAGTGTAGCTCCTCCCTCTGAGCATATACACCCCCTGGATAACCAAATCTAGCCAGTTTAGTGCAAAAGCTGAAGGAGAATAGCCACCCACAAGTAGAGATAGAGCAAAAAACCGGAACAACCGGAGCCTCTGTCTACAACAACAGCCGGTGATAACACGCGGAACAAGAAACTGCCAACAGGCAACAGGGAGGGTGCTGGGTCTCCCAATACGGAACTATAAGAAAAAGAATTTACGGTAAGTAAACAAAATTCTCTTTTTCTTTTATCGTTCCTATGGGAGACCCAGACATTGGGACGTCTCAAAGCAGTCCATGGGTGGGAATAAACAGAAAACTGGGAAGTAGGCAGAACCTAACTTCACAAGTGGGCGACAGCCGCCTGAAGGATGCGTCTGCCCAAGCTCGCATCTGCCGAAGCATGAGCATGCACTTGGTAGTGCTTTGAAAAGGTAGGCAGACTAGTCCAAGTGGCAGCCTGACAGACCTGCTGAGCCGTAGCCTGGTGCCTGAAAGCCCAAGAGGCACCGACAGCTCTGGTCGAGTGTGCCTTGATCCCCGGCGGGGGAGGCACCTGAGTACTCTGGTAGGCATCGGAAATAGCCGACCTAATCCAACGAGCTAAGGTCGGCTTAGAAGCCGAGAGACCCTTACGCCGACCTGTGGTTAGCACAAAAAGAGATGTTTCACCGCCTAAGAACAGCGGTGCGAGACACATAGATCCAGAGCGCCCGCACCAGATCCAGAGTATGCAACGCTTTTTCAAAGCGATGAACAGGAGCCGGACAAAAGTAAGGCAGGGAAATGTCCTGGTTAAGGTGGAAAGGAGAAACCACCTTAGGGAGAAAGTCCGGAATCGGACGGAGAACCACCTTGTCTTGATGAAAAACCAAAAAAGGTGACTCCGAAGAGAGCGCAGCCAAATCAGAGACTCTCCTGAGGGAAGTTATGGCCACTAGAAAGACCACTTTCTGTGAAAGACGAGACAAAGAAACCTCCCTAAGAGGCTCAAAGGGGGGTTTCTGCAAGGCCGTGAGGACCAGCTTGAGGTCCCAGGGATCCAAGGGCCGCCGGTAAGGCAGAATGATGTGAGACGCGCCCTGCATGAAGGTGCGCACCAGAGCCAGCCGGGCGATACGCCGCTGGAACAACACTGACAGAGCCGAGACCTGTCCCTTGAGGGAATTGAGGGATAGTCCTAGCTGCAGACCGGACTGTAGAAAGGACAGGAGGGTCGGCAAGGAAAAAGGCCAAGGAGCATGGCCGGAAGAGCGACACCAGGACAGGAAAATTCTCCAGGTCCTGTGATAGATTTTGGCCGAGGAAGACTTCCGAGCCCGAGTCATAGTGGAGATGACTTCAGGAGGAATACCAGAAGTCGTCAAGATCCAGGAGTCAAGAGCCACGCCGTCAATCTGAGAGCCGCAGAATTCTGGCGGAAAAACGGACCTTGAGAGAGAAGGTCTGGACGGTCCGGGAGATGTCACGGCACCTCTACGGACAGATGGAGCAGGTCTGGGTACCAAGCTCGCCTGTGCCAGTCCGGAGCAATGAGGATGACCCGACGGCCCTCCATTCTGATCTTGCGCAGGACTCTGGGCAAGAGAGCTAGAGGGGGAAACACGTAGGACAGACGAAACTGGGACCAATCTTGAACCAGAGCGTCCGCTGCAAAGGCCTGAGGATCGTGGGAGCGAGCCACGTAAACCGCAACCTTGTTGTTGTGCCGGGATGCCATTAGATCCACTTCCGGAGTGCCCCACTTGCGGCAGATTGACCGAAACACTGCCGGATGCAGGGACCACTCGCCACTGTCCACGGTTTGACGGCTGAGATAATCTGCCTCCCAGTTTTCCACGCCTGGGATGTGGACTGCGGATATGGTGGACTTGGAGTCCTCCGTCCACTGAAGGATGCGTTGAACCTCCAGCATTGCCAGGCGGCTGCGTGTCCCGCCTTGGTGATTGATGTAGGCAACCGCTGTCGCGTTGTCTGACTGGACTCGGATGTGCTTGCCCGCCAACAGGTGGTGAAAGGCTAAGAGAGCTAGAAGCACAGCTCTGGTTTCCAGCACATTGATCGAGAGGGCTGACTCGGACGGAGTCCAAGTGCCCTGTGCTCAGTGGTGGAGACATACCGCTCCCCAGCCGGATAGACTGGCATCCGTGGTGAGGATCACCCAGGACGGGGCCAGGAAGGAGCGTCCCTGAGACAGAGAGAGGGGCCGAAGCCACCACTGAAGGGAACCCCTGGTCTGTGGCGACAGAGCCACTAACCTGTGCAAGGAGGAAGTCCGCTTGTCCCAACAGCGGAGAATGTCCAGCTGCAGAGGACGCAGATGGAACTGGGCAAAGGGAACCGCCTCCATTGACGCCACCATCTGACCCAGCACCTGCATTAGGTGCCTGATGGAATGACGGCGGGGCCTCAGCAAAGAGCGCACCGCCAGATGGAGGGACTGCTGTTTGACTAAGGGCAGCTTCACAAGTGCCAGCAGAGTCTTGAATTGCATCCCTAGGTACGTGAGCTCCTGGGTCGGAGTCAGAGTGGATTTGGGCAGATTGACAAGCCACCCGAATTGGACTAGAGTGGCGAGAGTGAGCGAGACACTCCGCTGACAGTCTGCACTGGATGAAGCCTTGACTAGAAGGTCGTCCAGGTAAGGAATCACTGCCAACCCCTGGAGGTGCAGAACCGCAACCACTGCTTCCATGACCTTGGTGAATACTCGAGGAGCCGTGGCTAACCCGAAGGGGAGAGCCACGAATTGGAAATGTTCCTCTCCGATTGCAAAACGTAGCCAACGCTGGTGTGAAACTGCAATTGGCACATGCAGATAGGCATCTCTGATGTCGATGGATGCCAGGAAATCCCCTTGGGTCATTGAGGCAATGACTGATCGCAGAGACTCCATGCGAAAATGCCGCACCTGAACATGCTTGTTGAGAAGCTTGAGATCCAGGATGGGCCGGAAGGAACCGTCCTTTTTGGGAACTAGGAAGAGATTTGAGTAGAAACCTCTGAACCGTTCCCGGGCGGGAACCGGTGCAATTACTCCGTTGGCCTGCAAGGATGCCACGGCCTGAGAGAAGGCGGCGGCCTTGGAGCAGGGGGGAGTTGACAGAAAAAATCTGTTTGGCGGGCTGGAAGAGAATTCTATCCTGTAGCCGTGGGAGATGATATCCCGCACCCACTGATCGGAGACGTGTTGAAAGTGGGAGAGCCTGCCACCGACCAAGGACGTTGCTGGCGCGGCCAGATAGTCAAGAGGAGGCTGCCTTAGTGGCAGCAGCTCCTGCGGTCTTTTGAGGACGCGGCTTCGTGCGCCAGTTGGGTTTTTGGTCCTTGGCTGAGTTAGTGGATGAGGCCGAGGGCTTAGAGGACGACCAGTTGGAGGAACGAAAGGAACGAAACCTCGACTGGTTCCTGCCCTGGACAGGTTTCCTGGTTTTGGTTTGTGGCATGGAAGTACTCTTCCCGCCAGTAGCTTCCTTAATAATTTAATCCAGTTGTTCACCGAACAGCCTGGACCCAGCAAAAGGGAGCCCAGCAAGGTACTTCTTTGAAGAAGCGTCTGCCTTCCACTCTCGAAGCCACAAGATCCTGCGGATAGCGAGGGAATTAGCCGAAGCCACCGCAGTGCGGTGAGAAGCTTCCATCATGGCAGACATGGCATAGGATGAAAAAGCTGAAGCTTGAGAAGTTAAGGCAACCATTTCGGGCATAGATTCCCTAGCGAGGGAATGCATCTCCTCTAGAGAAGCAGAGATGGCTTTGAGAGCCCACACTGCTGCAAAAGATGGGGAGAACGAGGCCCCTGCCGCCTCATATACAGATTTGGCCAGAAGGTCAACCTGGCGGTCAGTGGAATCTTTAAGAGAGGTGCCATCAGCCACTGATACAACTGTCCGGGCTGAGAGTCTAGACACCGGAGGGGCTACATTTGGTGAATGAGCCCACTCCTTGACCACCTCTGGTGGAAAGGGAAAACGGTCATCAGAACCACGCTTTGGAAAGCGTTTGTCAGGACAGGCCCTAGGCTTGGTCACAGTAGCCTGAAAACTGGAGTGGTTAAAGAACACACTCCTTGTCCTCTTAGGCAAGGTAAACTGGTGCTTTTCTGCCAGAGAGGGTTGTTCCTCTGATACTGGCGGATTGAGGTCCAGTACAGAATTAATGGACGCAATCAAATCACTAACATCTGAGTCACTTTCGGACAGATCAATGGGGCACATGGAGGCCGCCTCCGAGCCCCCAGTAACGGCATCCTCCTCGTCCTGCGAGTCAGCTCTTGAATCAGAGCCGCGGGACGAGGAAGGAGAGGGAGCCCTGCGTCTCCTCTTAGGAGGACGGGGTCTGGGACCAGATGAAGAATCCTCTGTGAGCTCCGCTGAGAGAGCCCTAGCAGCAGAGGCGCCCTGTGAAGGGGGCTGATGCATGTTCAGCAAAGTCCGGAACAGCTGTCCCATGGAGTCGGCAAAAGACTGGGAGATTGACCTAGAGAAGGATTCTACCCAAGCCGGGGGTTTAGCCACCGGAGCCGGAGCAGCCGGAGGGACCACTGTGGGTGCGATTCCAGGCTGAGGCATTGTCAGGATAGAGCAGGCATCACAATGTGGATATGTGCTCGGTTCAGGCAGCACGAGCTTACATGCAGTGCATATTGCGTACAGCCTTGCAGCCTTGCTCCTTGTGTGAGACATGCTGCTGAAGTGGGAACTCTGAGCCAGAATGACCCCCAGAGAGTATATAAACAGGTCCACAACCGGAGGTTGTGGCTTACCAGACCGTTTGTGTGCCCTCCAGATCCCACAGCCCGGACCCCCAGACAGATTAGCAGGGATGCTGCAGCCAGCGCCGATCGCTGAGAGAACGCTGATAAAATGGCGCCGGAGCGAGGAGAGGGGGCGGGACCTACTCTGAGAGCGGGATCTGGAGGGCCAAGGAGATTTACAGGGGAGGGGACATTTACTCAGAGAGGAGTGTCCCTCCCCTGTGCCGAACGGCCGCTGGGCGGAGCCGCACTGTCCCTCTGCATGATTGACATGCAAGGGCAGTGAAATCGAAACTAGGCCTCAGGCGAAGCCGGGGCCTAAATGTAATCGATGCGGCCGGCGCGCAGGCTCCATCGGCGCGGTTCTCAGGTGACAACCAGAGAACCGGCCGGAAATGTCAGAACAGTTACACAGCACACTCTCCCCAACAATAAAATGCAAGGGACCCCCCGAACATAAACGTCTCAGATACTTAGTTTGTGAGATGCAGGGTTTCAAGTCCCTGGGGATGAGTGCTCCGTCCAGCAGGATCCTGAAGGGCTGCGGATGGAGACCGGCCTCCTGCAAAGCAGGGAGAACCGTGCTGGCTCCCACTTCAAGCCAGAGCCCGAGGGATGGTGAAGGAGCGCGGCATGTAAGGCTCCAGCCCTGGAATCAACCTTAACAACACCGCCGACACAGTGGGGTGAGAAGGGACATGACGGGAGTCCAGGCTTGGACCCGCTTTTCTTCAAAAACTTTCCAAAAATGAAAAATCAGATGAGAATGCATGTGTGGATGTATGCCTCCTGAACACAAAGCAATGAACTGGCTAGATTTGGTTATCCAGGGGGTGTATATGCTCAGAGGGAGGAGCTACACTTTTTTAGTGTTGTACTTTGTGTGTCCTCCGGAGGCAAAAGCTATACACCCATGGTCTGGGTCTCCCATAGGAACGATAAAGAAAAAATGAACCTGTTAAAGTTAAATGGTGCAAAACTTTTAAAGAAACTGAATTGCGAAAATCAATTTCAGTCCAAAATACATAAAAATGTCCAGCCCGTTTTCTACTTTGCAGTGATGTTTTAACCCCTTCACGACCGGCCGATTTTTCGCTTTCCTTTTTTTTTTCGACATTCTTTTTCTGAGACATGTAACTTTTTTATTTTTCAGTCAATATGGTCATATGAGGGCTCATTTTTTGCGTAACGAGCTATACTTTTAAATGAAACCATCAGTTTTACCATATAGTGTACTAGAAAACGGCAAAAAAATTCCTCAGTGACTGCTTATTTTTTGCGTCTCGAGCTGACGTTTTTAACGGTACCATTTTTGCGCAGATGCTACGTTTTGATCGCCTCTTATTGCATTTTGCGCAAAAGTTGTGGCGACAAAAAACATCGTTTTGGCGTTTGGAATTTTTTTGCCGCTACGCCGTATACTGAACAGATTAATTGATTTTATATTTTGATAGATCGGGCGTTTCTGAACGTGGCAATACCAAATGTGTGTATATTTTTTTAACCCTTTAATTTTCAATGGGGCGAATGGGGGGTGATTTGAACCTTTAGGTTTTTTGTTTTTTTTTTAAATTTTTTAAAACTTTTTTTTTTATTTTACTAGTCCCCTAGGGGGTTACTGCGATCAGCAATCCAATCGCTCTGCAGTATCTGCTGATCACAGCTACCTAGCTGTAAACAGCAGATACGCTCACTGTCTTTTTCACTGTGCAGCGGGCACAGCGAAAGTGAAAGCAAGTCATGTGTAGTACAGGAGTCATCACATGACCTTGTGCTACCATGACAACTATCGGAGGTCACGTGACTTGCGGTATCGGGCGGTAAGTAAAAGTTCACTGCGATCGCGCTTATAATGGCGCTGTCACATATTGACAGCGCCATATAAGGGGTTAAACGGCACGAGCAGATAACGATTCTGCTCGTGCCTAGCAGGCACACATCTCAGCTGTGAAAATCAGCTGAGATGTGCGCCGATCGCAGCATGCTGCCGCTGGCAGACCGCGGGCAGTAATGTTATGACCGCTAGGACGTAATTTTACTGCCCGCGGTCGTTAAGGGGTTAAAAAGTCACTGCATAGTAAACAGGTTGCGTGTCATTGTGCAGCAGAGAGTAGGAAGCCGACATAGAAAAACTCTCTGGAAGGCAGCAATGGTTTGTTACCATCTCTGCCTTCCTGATCGCTGTATACATGGCATTGTTTATAAATAGTAAGGGATAATTGCGCTTTGACCTCTGGCCCAATGATCATGTGATCGATGAGTATAGGGAGTGTCAATCAGGTCTGCTTTGCAGATAAAATGCCGAAATTCCTCTGTAACTGGACCCAATATATCAGGCCCAGTTACCAGGAAAATAAAATTAATAAAAGTGTTGAAATGCCCCTTAAAAGTCTTATAAACTTATGTTTGTACAGTGTATAAATTAAATGAAATATAAAAAAAAGTGGGACTAGTCAGGAATGGGGGAAAATGGCATGAACTGGCTAATAGGTCAACGAAAAAAAAAATGTCAAAAAACGAAGAATCCAGTCTGTGAGGAATTAAAGGATACGGAAAAGATCAAATGCTCCAGCGACATATATAATGGTGTCTCCAGGTTCTGGCTCCTTCCCCGAGGCGAACTGCATGATCTTTTGTGATGTTTGAAGGAACTGAGAAACTCCTGTCCATGGACTGTGACCTCTGGCATCCTACATGACAATCATTAAGTCACAGGTTAAAAAATAAATAAAAACATTAAGATGGTAGCAGATTGTCAGCATCTGAAAAGAAATAGCCCAGCAACCAATCACAGAGCAGCTAACATTTTCAAACCATGCTTGCAATCATGAAAACAGCAATATGGTTGGTTGCTACAGTCAATGGAATAAATCAGACCCGTTGTTTCCATTTAGATGCCTGTAAGAAAAGTTACAGAAAATGCAGACTGGGCACATTAGACAGCTTCCGACCTAGCCATTATACAAGGTCATTTTAGGACTATGAGGCACTGCCCTAGTGTATGACAGAGGGAAATACGAGATCACCTTCCTACAAGACATCCTCCCTTCCTGCAATAGTAACCGCACTATGTAGTATTCGTAACACTAAGCATGTGGATGGTGGTCTGTGCCGCATCCCCCTGTCACTATAGCAACAAGCTCTAGTGTCATTGTATGGCTCAGCTGCGGCAACAAGAAGAGTCTACCAATGCAAGACATACAGAAGGATTATTGGACTTCTATCCGATCCCTAATTATAAGTAGGTAACATGATACCTGGGGTAAGACTGGTGCAAAAAAGAAAAAACCCACAAAGAAAAGAACCTTGTTATCTTGCACCTCCCCACTTAGATGTTGTACTAGACAGAACGCAACTATATTTTTTAAATAACCACTTTGCACACCATGGTGTGAACGTAGGTCCGCATCAAGGTGCTAGTTCATTGAGCAGGCCCAAGGAGCGATCCCGCGTAATAAAAAGGCAGGTGCTAGCTGTGTGGTACAGCCGGCACCTGAAGCAATCCCGTGCCATAAAGGGCAGGTGCTAACTATAAAGTTACAGCAAACAACAAAAGAAATCCCGTGCAATAAAATGCAGGCGCTAGCTGTGTGGTACAGCCGGCACCTGGAGTGGTCCCGCTAAATATAAGTCAGGTGCTAGCTATGCGGGTGAGTGATCCCACTGCATAAAATGCAGGCGCTAGCTGTGTGGTACAGCCGGCACCTGAAGTGATCCCGCTAAATAAAAGTCAGGTGCTAGCTATGCGGAGGAGCGATCCCACTGCATAACAGGCAGGTGCTAAGCTGTGTGGTACAGCTAGCACCTGTAGCGATCCCGATCCATAAAGGGCAGGTGTCAGCTGTGTGGTACAGCTGGCAACCAAAGCAATCCTGCTCCATAAAAAGCAGGTGCTAGCTATGCAGAGGAGCGATCCCACTGCATAAAAGGCAGGTGCTAGCTGTGTAGTACAGCCGGCACCTGGAGTGATCCCGCTAAATAAAAGTCAGGTGCTAGCTATGCGGGGGAGTGATCCCACTGCATAACAGGCAGGTGCTAGCTGTGTGGTACAGCCGGCACCTGAAGCGATCCCGCTAAATAAAAGTCAGGTGCTAGCTATGCGGGGGAGTGATCCCACTGCATAACAGGCAGGTGCTAGCTGTGTGGTACAGCCGGCACCTGAAGCGATCCCGCTCCATAAAGGGCAGGTGTCAGCTGTGTGGTACAGCTGGCAACCAAAGCAATCCCGCTCCATAAAAAGCAGGTGCTAGCTATGCAGAGGAGCGATCCCACTGCATAAAAGGCAGGTGCTAGCTGTGTGGTACAGCCGGCTCCTGAAGCAATCCTGCTTCATAAAAGGAACCTGCTGTGTGGCACAGTTGGCAGCTGCCTCTAGCCTCTGCAATTAGAGCTAGTGCCGATTGACAGGAGCAATCACTGATTGTGGTGTTTAAATTATTCAGATGACAATACATGCATGTTCTAGTGCCCATCCCCCTCTCTCCTTTGTGACCATCACCGGACTCAAGGGGTTGCCACTGAAGTGGGGCCCCTCAAGCAAAATGTATCACAAAATGGTATCAATAAAAATGTCAACTCAGGCTAAGTTCACATTTCCGCTAAAATCTATCAGTCACAATCCGCTGCTCTTGTAAACAGCGGAATCCGTTTAGCGGATTCCGCTGCTCCCATAGACTTGTATGAGCAGCGGATTGTGACTGATGATGCTGCGTTGCACCCTCCGCCCGACTGATCAGTCGTGGAACGACTGACCGCCGGGCGGGGAGAACGCAGCATGTAACGTTTTTTGAGCAGCGAGATCCGTCGGATTTCGCTGCGCATGCTCTCTGGCTCCCTGCACACGTCACCAGCTTTGGTTGGTTACCCGATATTTACCCTGGTTACGGTGCAAGGAGCCAGCGGTATGCCCGTAACCAAGGTAAATATCGGGTAACCAAGGTAAACATCGGGTGCTTTGCTGTTACCCGATATTTAGGCTGGTTACGTGTGCAGGGAGGCCGACACTTCCCCGCTCGGCCCCGCCCCCTCCCGCACTCCGCACATGTATGTACACACACACACACACACCTGTCCTCAGCCATGCAGACAAGCACTGACACCCTCGTCTGGCCCCGCCCCCTGCTCGGCTCCGCCCCCTCCCGCCCTTTGCATGTGCACACACACACACATACATACATACATACATGCACATACACACACTCACACATACACTCACCTGTCCCCAGCCATGCAGACCGCAGCACTTCTACTGACATCCTCAGCGCCTGGCCCCGCCCCCCGCTCGGCTCCGCCCCCTCCCGCACTTTGCATGTGCACACACATACATACATACATACATACATACATGCACATACACACACTCACTCACTCACACATACACTCACCTGTCCCCAGCCATGCAGACCGCAGCACTTCCACTGACATCCTCAGCGCCTGGCCCCGCCCCCCGCTCGGCTCTGCCCCCGAACTCCGCCCCCCGCACACAACGGAATCCGACAAAGAATTCTGTTCTTTGTCATCCGTTGTACAGCGTTGAACAGCGCATCAGTCACATGCGTCAAGCGACGCATGTGACTGATACAAATCAACGGAAATGTGAACTTAGCCTTACAAGGTAAAATAGCCAGCCCCCTATAAAGCAATTCTCTCCGCAGAAATCCTCTCTGTAGCCGCTTGCTTCCAGTCATTGGAGCGATGCTATTAGGGAGAATGTAAATTCATTTTCTCTGGGTAGCCAATGCTCTAGGTTTGTAGCTTGACATGATTGCATCACTTATTAACTTGTATATTAGTTCTCTATCTACAGCTAAGTAACTCCCTGGACGTGACAGGCTCTGTTTAACTACTGAGATAGATGTAAGTATAAGGCTATGTGTCCACAGTAAAAGGTCCCTGCGGATTTTTTTGCCTGAAAATCCGCAACTTTCGCGGCAAATCCGCACCCGCAGATTTGCCGCGGATTTGCCGCGGATTTTGATGCGGATTTTATTTTTTTTTTCCCCATTCAAAACAGAAAATCCGCACCAAATCCGCACCAAACAATTGACATGCTGCAGTTTGTTCCGCATCAAAATCCGCGGCAAAATCCGCAGCGGAAAAATCCGCAGCATGGGCACAGCATTTCCAAAATGCCATTGAAATGGCTGGGGAGTAGCTGTGCTGCAGATTTTCGGCAAATCCGCGCTAAATCCGCGTCAAAATCCGCGTCAAATCCGCGATAAATCCTGTAGCGTGGGCACATAGCCTAATGGGTGTATTTCCGACCAATGTTTTCCCAGATGTGCTTGATGGAAGACAAGTTCGGAGTTGCTGCAGGCCATGGTAGCTTGTATTAAAGGGAATCTGTCACCAGGTTTTTGCTCCCCCATATGAGAGCAGCATAATGTAGAGACAGAGAACCTGATTCCAGCGAAATGTCACTTACTGAGCTGTTTGCTGTCATTTTCATAAAATCAATGCTTCTCTGATGCAGATCTAGCAGTTATATAGAGCTCATGAATATGCTGGACTACGTGCAGAACGCTAAGTAGTCCTCTAATGATAATCTACTGCTGATTAATTAGTGATTTTATCAAAACTACACTAAGCAGCCCAGTAAGTGAAACACCGCTGGAGTCAGGGTCTCTGCCCCTACATTATGCTACTCTCAGATTAAGTGTAAAAAAAACCTGGTGAGTTTCCGTTTAACCACGCAGCTCACAGTAGCAACGTGCTATCTTGAAAAACAGATCTGGAGGCACTTGAGGAATGGCTGTACAACTGGTTATACAACCGACTCGAAGTAAATCTGACCTGTTAGTGTACCTGGAATGAAGGCTAGAGGGGTCCAACTATTGCACATTATGCCGTTCCACACCATAATCCCAGGAGTAGGACTGGTGGGATGTTCCCTTGTGAAGGTCTCCTCTTGGCATTGCCCGCGTTTCAAGGCAAAAGCAGGACTCCTCATAAAGAGGACAGACTTATATTGCAGTCACCACTGCTCTATACCAACATTTGGTTTCCATCCATAATATATATATATATATATATATATATATATATATATATATATATATATCTATATATATAATTGCCTTATTCTGTCTGTCTATCTGTCTGTCTGTCATGCTCCAAAATTGTGTCCTTACGGTGACACAAAGCTGATTGGCCGCTGGGCTCGCCATGGCCCCGCCCCCCCACACCGATTGGCCGCTCGCCCAGGCTGCGCCCCCACACGGATTGGCCAGCCGCTCACCCAGGCTCCGCCCCCTCCACAGATTGGCCTCTCGCCCCGGCACCCTGCAGGCATTGGCAATTCGGCCATGCCCCGCCCCCCTCACGCAATGCACGCTAGCTCTGGCCCCGCCCCCTCCCTCCCCCCGCGCATTCCCCGAACTGACACGGCTGTCACAGAGGTGAGTACTGTACTCCCCCTCCCCCCCCCCCCGCATTCCCCGAACTGACACGGCTGTCACGGAGGTGAGTACTGTACTCCCCACCCCCCCCGGCCCCCGCTCGCACGGGAGTGGTGTGGATACGTTGGTAACCATGCCCGCATGGTTACAAGCGCATCAAGGTCCTGCTGCGGCGGAAGATCCACACGCACACACATAACAGCACACACACAAACATACACACACATCAGATCACACTCACTCTCACACCTCACACACACCTCACATCGCATCCACACACTCACAGCATCCGGCGATATCGCTTGCTTCTCGGCCTCGATACTGTGCTGTTGTGACCTTCCAGGACCTGACGGAGGATCACATGGCCAGAGGCATGTGATATCTCCGGATGTTGTGAGTATCAGCGCGTATGTGCGATATCGTCAGTGTCTGTGTGTGTGAGTGTATGCGATCGGGTGTGTGTGAGTGGATGCGATCGGGTGTGTGTGAGTGGATGCGATCGGGTGTGTGTGAGTGGATGCGATCGGGTGTGTGTGAGTGGATGCGATCGGGTGTGTGTGAGTGGATGCGATCGGGTGTGTGTGAGTGGATGCGATCGGGTGTGTGTGAGTGGATGCGATCGGGTGTGTGTGAGTGGATGCGATCGGGTGTGTGAGTGTCGGCAAAGGAGCACGGCGTGCTGGAGGAGGCTGGGAGCAGAGAGGCTGATCATGGGGAAGGCTGGGAGGGGGAGGCTGATGCTGGGGGAGACTGGGAGGGGAAGGCTGATGCTGAAGGAGGCTGGGAGGGGGAGGCTGGGAGGAAGGAGGCTGGGAGGAGAGAGGCTGAACCTGGGGAAGGCTGGGAAGGGGAGGCTGATGCTGAGGAAGGCTGGAAGGAGAGAGGCTGATGCTGGGGGAGGCTGGAAGGAGAGAGGCTGAGGCTGGGAGGAGAGAGGCTGATGCTGGGGAAGGCTGATGCTGAGGGAGGCTGGGAGGGGAAAGCTGATGCTGGGGAAGGCTGGGAGGACGGAGGCTGGGAGGAGAGAGGCTGATCCTGGGGAAGTCTGGGAGAGGGAGGCTGATGCTGGGGGAGGCTGGGAGGAGAGAGGCTGATGCTGGGGAAGGCTGGGAGGAGAGAGGCTGATGCTGGGGACAGAGAGGAGAGGCTGATGCTGGGAGGAGAGAGGCTGATCTGGGATGAGAGAGGCTGATGCTGGGAGGAGAGAGGCTGATGCTGGGGGAGGCTGGGAGGGGGAGGCTGATGCTGGGACGAGGGAGGCTGATGCTGGTGGAGGCTGATGCTTGGGGAGGCTGATGCTCGGGGAGGCTGGAAGGAGAGAGGCTAATGCTGGTGGAGGCTGATGCTTGGGGAGGCTGATGCTGGAGGAGACTGGGAGGGGAAGGCTGATGCTGAGGGAGGCTGGGAGGGGGAGGCTGGGAGGAAGGAGGCTGGGAGGAGAGAGGCTGATCCTGGGGAAGGCTGGGAACGGGAGGCTGATGCTGAGGGAGGCTGGAAGGAGAGAGGCTGATGCTGGTGGAGGCTGATGCTGGTGGAGGCTGATGCTTGGGGAGGCTGATGCTGGGGGAGACTGGGAGCGGAAGGCTGATGCTGAGGGAGGCTGGGAGGGGGAGGCTGATCCTGGGGAAGGCTGGGAAGAGGAGGCTGATGCTGAGGGAGGCTGGAAGGAGAGAGGCTGATGCTGGGGGAGGCTGGAAGGAGAGAGGCTGAGGCTGGGAGGAGAGAGGCTGATGCTGGGGAAGGCTGATGCTGAGGGAGGCTGGGAGGGGAAAACTGATGCTGGGGAAGGCTGGGAGGACGGAGGCTGGGAGGAGAGAGGCTGATCCTGGGGAAGGCTGGGAGAGGGAGGCTGATGCTGGAGGAGGCTGGAAGGAGAGAGGCTGATGCTGGCGGAGGCTGATGCTGGGGGAGGCTGGAAGGAGAGAGGCTGATGCTGGTGGAGGCTGATGCTTGGGGAGGCTGGGAGAGGGAGGCTGATGCTGAGGGAGGCTGGGAGGAGGGAGGCTGGGAGAGGTAGGCTGAGAGAAGAGAGGCTGATGCACACACACACACACACACACACACGCGCGCGCGCACTGCACAAACACCACACACACACACACACACACTGGGAACCACAAACAACTGCCCTACACAGACACCCACACACACAGACAACGCTGCACACACACAACACCCAACACACAAACACCGCGGCACACACAAATATACGCACATACCGCACAACACACACATTGCACAAAACATACCTCCCCCCAAAACACACCACACACACACAAACCGCGCAACACACACACAACGCTACAGACACACAGCGCTCCACAAACAACGCAACACACACAACACACATACAACACCCAGAACATGTACAGCGCCTACACAAACACTTGGTAACTACACACAACAACATCTCTATATATATATATATATATATATATATATATATATATATATATATATATATATATATATATATATATATATAACAAAAATCATACATGAACTACACAATACGTAAATTCTAGAATACCCGATGATGCGTAGAATCGGGCCACCTTCTAGTATATATATATATATATATATATATATATATATATATATATATATATATATATATATATATATATATATATATATATATATATATATATATATATATATATATATATATATATATATATACACACATACATACATAGAGATATATATATATATATATAGTTCTGTAGAACAACTGTTAAGAGGAGACTTTGTGCAGCAGGCCTTCATGGTAAATTAGCTGCTAGGAAACCACTGCTAAGGACAGGCAACAAGCAGAAGAGACTTGTTTGGGCTAAAGAAAACAAGGAATGGACATTAGACCAGTAGAAATCTGTGCTTTGGTCTGATGTCCAAATTTGAGATCTTTGGATCCAACCACCGTGTCTTTGTAGAAAAGGTGAATGGATGGACTCTACATGGCTGGTTCCCACCGTGAAGCATGGAGGAGGAGGTGTGATGGTGTGGAGGTGCTTTGCTGGTGACACTGTTGGGGATGGCTACCACAGCATCTTGCAGCGGCGTGCTATTCCATCCGGTTTACGTTTAGTTGGACCACCATTTAATTTTCAACAGGACAATGACCCCAAACACACCTCCAGGCTGTGTAAGTGCTATTTGACTAAGAAGAAGAGTGATGGGGTGCTACGCCAGATGACCTGGTCTCCACAGTCACCAGACCTGACCTAATCGAGATGGTTTGGGGTGAGCTGGACCGCAGAGTGAAGGCAAAAGGGCCAACAAGTGCTAAGCATCTCTGGGAACTCCTTCAAGACTGTTGGAAGACCATTTCCGGTGACTACCTCTTGAAGCTCATCAAGAGAATGCAAAGAGTGTGCAAAGCACTAATCAAAGCAAAAGGTGGCTACTTTGAAGAGCCTAGAATATCAGACATATTTTTAGTTGTTTCACACCTTTTCTTGTTAAGTATTTCATTCCACAAGTGTTAATTCATAGTTTTGATGCCTTCAATGTGAATCTACAATTTTTAGAGTCATGAAAATAAAGAAAACTCTTTGAATGAGAAGGCGTGTCCAAACTTTTTGTGTCCAAATAAACTGATTGGGAAACTACCGTATTTTTCGGACTATAAGACGCACTTTCCCCCCCCCAAATGCTGGGGGAAAGTGGGGGGTGCGTCTTATGGTCTGAATGTAGGGCTGCGGGAAATGAGGGTGCTGCAGGGGAGCGGGTCATTGGGGGCATGAGCAGGCTGTAGCAGTGCCTGCCGTGACCACGTGGACCCGCTCATTACATATGCATGCCCATCCTCCCGCCCATCATCTCTCAGCACTGAAACCGGCACTGACAGGTGGGCTGGGTGATGGGCGAGGGATAAACAGCCGGCCCCCATGATCACCCCTGGCAACTGCAGCCTGGAGTGATCATGTGCGGCTGTATTCACTGCCCCCCGCACATAATCAGTGCGGGGGGCAGTGAATCAGTACACATTACTCTCCGTTCCCCTGCAGCACCACGATCTCCTCCTGTCTGTGCCGGTCAGCTGACTTGCGTGGAGACTAGCGGCGCGCACAGCGATGACGTCATAGCTGTGCGCATGTGTCCACACGCAGCCGCCGCCGGCACAGACAGGAGGAGATTGCGATGCTGCAGGGGAACGGGGATGGCTCCACTCAGCGGCGCTGCCGCTTACATAGACGGTAAGAGGAGCGGTGCTGCAGGGAGTGAGGTGAGGTAAGGTGAGTATGAACGTTTATTTTTTTTTATGTGCCACAGGATGCGGCCATACACCAGGATGATGGGGGTATATGAGCAGGATAGGGGTTTATTATGAGCAGCAATGGGGAGTATATGAGCAGCAATGGGGAGTATATGAGCAGCAATGGGGAGTATATGAGCAGCAATGGGGAGTATATGAGCAGCAATGGGGAGTATATGAGCAGCAATGGGGAGTATATGAGCAGCAATGGGGGGTATATGAGCAGCAATGGGGGGTATATGAGCAGCAATGGGGGGTATATGAGCAGCAATGGGGAGTATATGAGCAGCAATGGGGAGTATATGAGCAGCAATGGGGAGTATATGAGCAGCAATGGGGAGTATATGAGCAGCAATGGGGAGTATATGAGCAGCAATGGGGAGTATATGAGCAGCAATGGGGAGTATATGAGCAGCAATGGGGAGTATATGAGCAGCAATGGGGAGTATATGAGCAGCAATGGGGAGTATATGAGCAGCAATGGGGAGTATATGAGCAGCAATGGGGAGTATATGAGCAGCAATGGGGAGTATATGAGCAGCAATGGGGAGCATATGAGCAGGCCGGGGAGTATATGAGCAGCAATGGGGAGCATATGAGCAGGCCGGGGAGTATATGAGCAGGCCGGGGAGTATATGAGCAGGCTGGGGAGTATATGAGCAGGACATTACCCCATAACAGTGTCAGCAGCAGATCCTCGCCCCATAACAGTGTGTCATGACCACATTTTTTGCTTAAAATTTTATTTTCCTATTTTCCTCCTCTAAAACCAGGGTGCGTCTTATAGTCTGAAAAATACGGTACTTAGCCAATAAAATAAATGACATTACTGAAATATGAATCCTAAATCTTTCCAATACTATATAACAAATGTGTCAAAGGAATATCGCCATAAAAATGGTACATTAATAACATACATGTGTTCTTTTGCACCAGGCGGACAGGGCTTACAAAAAGAAAACCTCCATTAGTGCTGAATAATAATGCCGTACTGCAGGGATTACCTAGAATGTCACAACACAGGTTGTAAAAGATTAAAAAGTTAAGAAAAAAAGTAAAATTCTTGACAAACCTGTCCAACTGCATTAGAATTACTGCTCGGGGAGAAAGTACTGATCGGACTCGTACACTTGGGGAGAGTCTGGTATTTTTATGTATATACAGTAGAAAGTGCAAAAGCTAATAAAGTAATATTAAATGCTGCAAGGAAAGTGTCACGAACCACCGGGGGGGTCACTCAGAAATCCCCCGCGCTGGCTACCAGTACGTCACAATCGGGGTGTAACAAGTGGGGGGTCACCCCTCCTTTATACCTCCCGACCGACAGACAGAGCACGTGATGCGCTCTCTAGCGCCCCTCTTATAGTCAGGCCAATTATGGAATTGCCCGACGATAAGCAAGGAGGCCGCTATACTACTTATGCCGATTATTGAAGGGTCCCCGGTGAGAGTAGGGTATATATTCCCCCGACCTCCGCGGGCGGAATATATAAAACCTCCCCGAATCTCACTGGCCTCCCCACAATAATCCTTGGCACAACTCGCTGCCACCAACCGCTTCACGGTAACTATTAGCCGAACACACAGACGTGGGATTCAAGATCGAGATAACAGAACAGCCCAAGATTAATTATATAATTTAATCAGCCTAAAGCACACTAGAAACTACAATATATACAATAGGGAATCTACAGAATATACAGTTATGTCAGAGTACAGTTACAAGCAAAGCATGGGTTACAAACAGGCATACACAGTTCCAGCAGTTACCTTGTGCGTCTGGCCACAGGGGGGCGCTGTAGGCCAGGTTTCTAGGATCCTTCCCACAGATGTTTCCTACACGTGACCCCCAGCGAAAGAACCCTGGAAAATGGCCGAAGTAGGGTTATCAACCTGGGCAAATCCAGGTCCCCTCCTACCTTCGTGACCTCAGAGGGAGCACTGCTCCACCCCTGGCTTGAGTTATGGACAATATCCCAACATGGGATATGGGCCATAACTTTGCCTGGGAGCGTCGTAGGCGGACGCCAACGCTCTCATTGTGACAGCTATGAATTTAGCTACGGAACGAGAGGACTCATGACTTGTCTACTAGTTCCCCATTGGCTGATATCACGCCTGGGGTATTTCCCCAGGTCCTGCTCCCATAAAAAGGGTGTGCCAGCATCGTCCGCCTGCGGAGACACCATTTTTATGGTTGCCATATTTTTTGGAAATATGGCTTGCGAGATATGAACCATTTTTTACTGGAGTCGTTCTGTCTGGATACTTCCATAGCCTTGCTAATTAGATAGCAGCCCCTACTACAGGGTCACGGCAGGGAGTCATCCTGTGTCCATTGTTCCCACATCACCTAATCTCCATATCACAGGAGATGGCTGGGATGTGACACCTTCACAGATGCTGGACATCTGAGAACAAGAAGGGAGGGGGCACTGCCATGGAGTGATGAGAGCGATTATGACTTCCAGTCATAATTCCTCTTCATATCCCAGGATTTGCCTCACACCTCCCCCCTTTTGAGGGCGCTAGGGGGCAGCACACTCCGGTGTTCCCCCGTGCGCCCGTCCGCGACCTCTCCTTGTCGGGACAGCCCGTCTGCGTTACCGTGGTCACGGCCCCTTTTGTGGCGAATGGTGAAGTTGTATTGCTGGAGCGCAAGGCTCCATCGCAACAATCGCCCATTCGTCCCAGAGACGGTGTGCAACCAGCTGAGGGGATTGTGGTCCGTCTCCACGATGAAGTGGCGCCCGTATAGATAGGGTTGCAGACGCTGCAGGGCCCACACTATGGCCAGGCACTCCTTCTCCATCGTGGAATAGGCCACTTCCCTTGGTAACAGCTTCCTGCTCAGGTACAAGACTGGGTGCTCTTGGCTCGCAGAGTCCACCTGGCTGAGCACCGCACCGAGGCCGAAGTCACTGGCGTCGGTCTGTACTACAAACGGCCGCGTGAAGTCGGCTGCCTGTAGCACGGGCGGGCTGGACAGGGCGTCCTTTAGGGCCCGGAAGGCTGTCTCGCAGTCCATTGTCCAATCGACTGCAGAGGGCAGCTTCTTCTTGGTGAGGTCCGTCAAGGGCTTTGCCAGGCTACTATAGCATGGAACAAACCTCCTATAGTACCCAGCGGTCCCCAAGAAGGACATCACCTGCTTCTTGGTCCTGGGGGTGGGCCAGGATGCGATGGCTTCCACTTTCTCAGGCTCGGGCTTCAGTGTTCTCCCGCCTACCCGGTGACCGAGGTACTGGACCTCGCTCATGGCCAGCTGACACTTTCCCGGCTTGATGGTCAAACCTGCATGGTGGACCCGCCTGAGCACCTGTGCTAGATGCTCTAGGTGATCTTCCCAGGTGGGACTGAAGACGGCAATGTCATCCAGGTACGCGGCCGCGTACCCTTCAAGTCCCTTGAGCAGGGTGTTGACCATCCGCTGGAAAGTGGCAGGGGCATTCCTCATCCCGAA
This sequence comes from Anomaloglossus baeobatrachus, assembly GCF_048569485.1. Taxonomy (NCBI): domain Eukaryota; kingdom Metazoa; phylum Chordata; class Amphibia; order Anura; family Aromobatidae; genus Anomaloglossus; species Anomaloglossus baeobatrachus. The sequence goes on along the minus strand of NC_134357.1, from coordinate 275,254,038 downwards.
TGGCATCACCGTGGACTCGTACAGTCCAAATGGGGTAATAAAGGCAGAGCGTTCCCTGGCCTTGCGAGTCAGGGGGATCTGCCAATATCCCCGGCTCAGATCCATGATGGTCAGGTACTGAGCCCCGGCCAACTGATCGAGCAGGTCATCGATGCGTGGCATTGGGTACGCATCGGCGACCGTGACAGCATTGAGCCCCCTGTAGTCCACGCAGAACCGAGTGGTTCGGTCCTTCTTAGGGACGAGGACTACAGGCGAGGCCCAAGCGCTGTTGGATGCCTGGATCACCCCCAGCTTCAGCATCTCGTCAATCTCCTGGCGCATGTGTTGCTGCACCTCCAGGGAGACCCGGTATGCTGAACGCCGGATTGGGGGATGATCCCCAGTGTCCACGTGATGGACAGCCAAGTTAGTCCTTCCGGGCTGGTTGGTAAACAACCCCCGGAAGGGGTGTAGGGTGGCCCACAGCTGGGACCGTTGGTCTTCCAAGAGCTGGTGGCCAACCTCCACATCCTCAATGGATCCGCCTGCCCTAACCTGGGCTAGCATATCCAAGAGGGTTTCCGCTTCTCCCTCCTCGGGCAGGTTGCACACGGGGAGCGCACACGCCTCCCGCTCATGATGTGCCTTCATCATGTTCACATGGAAGGGCTTCCGCCTTCCACGGGCAGGGTCCAGGGTGACCAGGTACGTTACAGGGTTGAGCTGCTGGTACACGAGGTATGGGCCTTCCCAGGCTGCCTGAAGCTTGTCCTGTGGTACGGGGACCAGTACCCACACCTTTTGACCCACTTGGTAGGTCCTCTCACAAGCGTTCTGGTCGTACCAACGCTTCTGATCGGCCTGGGCTTGAGCCATATTGTCGTGTACCAGTTGCGTCAAGGCCTGCATTTTGTCCCGGAAGCGCATGACATACTCGATAACCGACACTCCAGGGGTGGCCAAATCCCCTTCCCAAGCCTCTTTCACCAGAGCCAGGGGGCCCCGCACACGTCGCCCGTACAGGAGCTCAAACGGTGAGAATCCTGTTGAGGCCTGTGGAACCTCCCGGTAAGCAAATAACAGGTGTGGGAGATACCGCTCCCAGTCACGCCCATGGGAGTCGACCAACATCTTAAGCATCTGCTTTAAGGTGCCATTAAACCGCTCGCACAGGCCATTAGTCTGTGGATGGTACGGGCTGGCCACCAGATGTCGCACCTGGACTTGCTTACAGAGGGCCTCCATCAGCTGGGACATGAATTGGGTCCCCCGGTCAGTGAGCATTTCCTGGGGGAAACCCACTCGGGAGAAAATCTCCAGCAATGCGGTGGCCACCTTGTCAGCCCGAATGGACGACAAGGCCACTGCTTCTGGGTACCGGGTGGCATAGTCCACTACCGTCAGTATGAAGCGTTTCCCGGAGCTGCTGGGGATGGCCAGCGGGCCGACCAGATCCACAGCCACCCTCCTGAAAGGCTCATCGATGATTGGCAGAGATACTAGTGGGGCTTTGGGGTGTGGCCCCGCCTTCCCCACTCTCTGACAGGTTTCACACGAACGGCAGTAGGCAGCCACATCGGCCCCCATTTTTGGCCAGTAGAAATGCTGGTTTAACCTGGCCTTGGTCTTAGCGATCCCTAGGTGTCCGGCCATCGGAATCTCATGTGCGATCCGCAACAACTCCGTCCGGAACGGATAGGGTACCACCAACTGTCGGTCCCTGGGCCACGCCTCCGGTGAACCCTGCTGGACCGTGGCCCGGTACAGCCGTCCTTGGTCCCAGACCACTCGCTCCGGGTCCGAGTCCGAGGGAGGCTGTGCCGCCTGCTCCTTAAGAGCTTTCAGGCTGTCGTCAGCTTCTAACGCTGCCTGAAACCCCTGACTAGATGTGGCCAGAATCGACGAGACTGTCACATCTTCGGTCAGTACCCCGGGACCTGTGTCCTGGCCTCCACCTGACTCGGCTGCCACTGGGTCAGAAGGGGAAGAGCTATCGGACCTCTGGGAGGCCCCTTGGCTTCCAGCACTCCCACTGCGGGTGACAGCGGCCACAGCCGCTGCGACCGTGGGTCGTGCCTGCTCCTCCTCCGTTCCTGACCAAGTCGCCGGTTCAGGCAGACCTACCTGGCTTCCTGACACCCCGGTTGTGGGGGAACCATGCACCGAGATCTTACCTGGGAGCACTTCCGCTCCTGGACCGGCCCCAATCTCACCTGCCTGTTCCCCTCCTGCAGCAACAGAACCCCGCTGTGAAATCTCTGGGGACCCCACATTTGCTGTGGTAGCCCCCACCCCACACACTGGTCCTCCCCCTGCAGCACCCTGCTCTCTGCTTATCCCTGCAGAGGGCAACAGATCCCAGCTCACAGGCTGATTACTTGTAGAGGCATTGTCACACCTTTCTCTGACCCCCTCCCCTGTCACAGCTGCAGCTGTGTGTGTGTCTATGGTGTCTATGCAAGCAGAAATATCAGAGTTCACTCCCTCCTCCCTTACATCATTCATAGATAACACATTAACATTGTCCGGAGGCATGTCAGTACTGGCTGACGGTTCAGCCCTTGGTTGGGGCCCAAACTGGGAGGTTATCTGCCCCAAATCTGTCCCAAGTAGCACGTTTGCGGGGATCCGATCAGTTACCCCCACCTCCCTCACCCCTCGCCCTGCGCCCCAGTCCACATAAATGTCAGCAACAGGCAGCGCCGGGTCAATGCCTCCAATCCCGGAGACAGCGAGGGTTTTTCCAGGGATCAAGTCTTGGGGGGACACCATCTCAGGCCGCACCAGAGTCACCTCCGAGGCGCTGTCTCGCAGTCCCATGGTCACAGACCGGCCGACGGTGACAGGTTGGAAGCTGTCCAGGGACCTACCACCACCCCCACCCACACAATACACCTTGGGCGGCCCTTGGGACGGGGACGGAGCCGGGGCCTTGGGACGCTGAGGGCACATGGCCTTGAAGTGTCCAGGTAGGTTGCACTGGTGGCACCGTCTTGGTTCTGCCACGGGCCTGGAGAGGGGAGTTGAGGGGGACACCCCCTGCAGTCTAGGGGCAGGTGGGGCAGTCGCAGAGTTCATCTTACCCCCTCTCCAGGTGCTGCTGGTGGCTGCTCTCCTGGCCTCAGGAGCCCGATTGTTGGTGTAGTCATCGGCCAGGGCAGCTGTAGCCGTGGACCCCTTTGGCTTCTGGTCTCGGATGAACTGGCGGAGATCCTCAGGGCAGTTCCACAAGAGTTGCTCCGTGATGAACAAGTCCAGGATCTCCGGTCCGGTGGAAAGCTGCAGGCCTTGGGTCCAGTGGTCGGCAGCTCGGGCAAGTGCCCGCCTGTGGTCAGCCCAGGAGTCCTTTGGTCCCTTCTGTAGGCTCCGGAACTTCTTGCGGTAGGACTCTGGAGTGAGGTTGTACTGTTGGATCAGGGCCCGCTTGATGGTGTCGTAGCCCTGATCTGCCTCAGCAGGCAAGTCCCCAAGGATATCCAGGGCCTTACCCCTTAAACGGGGGGTCAGGTATTTGGCCCACTGGTCCTTGTCCAGATGGTGCTGCAGGCAAGTCCGTTCAAAAGCAGTCAAGAAAGAGTCCAAGTCTCCATCCTTCTCCAGCACTGGGAAGTCCTCAACACGGACCTTTGGAAGTTTGGTGTCTTGGAGGTCACGTGTGGCTGATGAGGGCCGGAGCTGAGCTAGCTGCAGCTGGTAGTCACGCTCTGCCTGGCGCTCTTCACGTGCTGCTTGCCGCTCCGCAGCCTCACGCACTGCTTGCCGCTCACGCTCGGCCATGAGTATCTCGTAGGTATCCCGGTCTCCAGCCTGGAGAAGGGCCATAGCCATTTGAAGAAGGCTATCCGAGCCTCCCAGGCTCGGTGGAATGGCACGTGGTGATCTGCGGCCCGCTGCGGAGCCTGGTGCTTCACTGTCCATTGCAGAGCGGAGGGCTGGCATCTGGCTCATTGAGGACCCTTGGGTGAGCTGCTCCTCATCTTGTCCATAATTGCCAGGTTGTGCGCTGTCCTCTGCAGAACGGTTTTCTGGCGTCGAGCTCCTGGAGGGCTCGTGGACAACCTCCTCATCGTCTCTGGCCTGAGCATCGGCCATTCCTTTGGCTTTGCTCCTGGTGCTCTCAGCCATTGTTGCAGACTTTGGTCACTGACACAGAACTGACACCTGATGCCTCCACACACCTTACAGTATCTGCACTCTGACACTCTAGTGTTGGTCTGGTCTGAAGACCCCAGCAGCCACAGCTGCTGCAGGCAGTCTTTAGTGTCTGGGAGTATGGGTCTCACACTCACACACACTATTATCTCGATCCCACCGCTGCCACCAATATGTCACGAACCACCGGGGGGGTCACTCAGAAATCCCCCGCGCTGGCTACCAGTACGTCACAATCGGGGTGTAACAAGTGGGGGGTCACCCCTCCTTTATACCTCCCGACCGACAGACAGAGCACGTGATGCGCTCTCTAGCGCCCCTCTTATAGTCAGGCCAATTATGGAATTGCCCGACGATAAGCAAGGAGGCCGCTATACTACTTATGCCGATTATTGAAGGGTCCCCGGTGAGAGTAGGGTATATATTCCCCCGACCTCCGCGGGCGGAATATATAAAACCTCCCCGAATCTCACTGGCCTCCCCACAATAATCCTTGGCACAACTCGCTGCCACCAACCGCTTCACGGTAACTATTAGCCGAACACACAGACGTGGGATTCAAGATCGAGATAACAGAACAGCCCAAGATTAATTATATAATTTAATCAGCCTAAAGCACACTAGAAACTACAATATATACAATAGGGAATCTACAGAATATACAGTTATGTCAGAGTACAGTTACAAGCAAAGCATGGGTTACAAACAGGCATACACAGTTCCAGCAGTTACCTTGTGCGTCTGGCCACAGGGGGGCGCTGTAGGCCAGGTTTCTAGGATCCTTCCCACAGATGTTTCCTACACGTGACCCCCAGCGAAAGAACCCTGGAAAATGGCCGAAGTAGGGTTATCAACCTGGGCAAATCCAGGTCCCCTCCTACCTTCGTGACCTCAGAGGGAGCACTGCTCCACCCCTGGCTTGAGTTATGGACAATATCCCAACATGGGATATGGGCCATAACTTTGCCTGGGAGCGTCGTAGGCGGACGCCAACGCTCTCATTGTGACAGCTATGAATTTAGCTACGGAACGAGAGGACTCATGACTTGTCTACTAGTTCCCCATTGGCTGATATCACGCCTGGGGTATTTCCCCAGGTCCTGCTCCCATAAAAAGGGTGTGCCAGCATCGTCCGCCGGCGGAGACACCATTTTTATGGTTGCCATATTTTTCGGAAATATGGCTTGCGAGATATGAACCATTTTTTACTGGAGTCGTTCTGTCTGGATACTTCCATAGCCTTGCTAATTAGATAGCAGCCCCTACTACAGGGTCACGGCAGGGAGTCATCCTGTGTCCATTGTTCCCACATCACCTAATCTCCATATCACAGGAGATGGCTGGGATGTGACACCTTCACAGATGCTGGACATCTGAGAACAAGAAGGGAGGGGGCACTGCCATGGAGTGATGAGAGCGATTATGACTTCCAGTCATAATTCCTCTTCATATCCCAGGATTTGCCTCACAGAAAGGTTCATACATGACCCTCAGTCACTATTGAAAGGATCCAGCGCACTGGCTTTAAAGTCAGCAGCTACATTATATATCTCCATTACTATGTTGAGTAGATGATATTATAGAGAGACTTAATACCGAGGCCGTTCCTCTGTTATTGCCCCTGGGAATGTAAACTGTGTGACAACTGCATAGGAGCATTTCCCTTGCTGATGGCGGGTGCCCGCTCACAGTTTGGCAGGGTGGAAACTTATAAGATGTGATAGACTGTTAAAAGGAACATGTTAAAAGGTAAATTAAAAGCAGGATTCTTTGTTAACCCCTTAATATTTAACGTACATTTTCATCACAGGTCACATGCGGCGTATATAGCTTGGGCTCAGGAGCTGAGCCTGCTCCATGTCAGGCTGATGCTGTCTATATTGTACAGCCAGCATCTGCCCGTAAATGCAGCCTCCAGAGCAATCCCCAATTGCTGCTGTTTAACCATATGGATACTTCTCTCAATCACTGATAGCATAATTTAACCCCTTCACAACCGCGGGCAGTAAAGTTACGTCCTATTTTAACGTGACTTAACGACCAGGGACGTAACTTTACTGCCTAAAATTCATTTGATTGCCGTGGCCATAGCAACGGCTTTCAAATGATGTCCCCTGCTGTTTCTTACAGCAGGGGACCTCTGCTTGACCCCAGGGGGGGGGGGTGGCATTGCCACCCCCCCCCATCGACGATCGTTGTGATTGGCTGTTCAAATCTGAACCGCCAACCACATCGTTCGCACTGATTTCGGCTAAAACAATGCCTAAGTCAATGCGATATTGTGAAATCCTAATACGAGGTGCCGCAGCAGCTGCAGCACATCATAGCTGGAGCTTAAACATGTCGCCCCCCCCAGCCCCTGCAGCACTGATTGGAGTGTTTGTGCTATGACGCGCAATCGCTCCAATCAGCATGTAGTGGGGCGGTCTGATCTGCAAGTGGCCACCCTCCCAAGGCCTGTGCTGGTCTGCGAGCCCTCCCCCAACATTTCTGCAGCGTGCACTGGCTGGTACTTGTAGTACCACGCCACCGCTGCTGCCGCCGCTGATGTCACCGCTCCTGCTCCACGTGAGTATTGCGCTCCCCTTGCAGCCCGTGCGGGCTCCAGCGATGTCCCCTGCGCGCTCCCGTGATGGCCCCTATCCGTGCCCCCCCCGCGATCTGCCCCCGACATCCCGATCTGCCTGCCTCCCTCATGATCTCTATTCTGCAGCTGCTTCTCTGGTCTCCCCCTCCCCCTCTGCTCTCCCCCCGACGTCCTCTTAACTGTCTTCACCGGGTCGTCCGAGGTCTTCACTGGCCCGATCACATCTGCCTCCATCGCTGGCTCCTTCCTGGGTATTCTGCTGAGCTGTCCAACTGTCCCTGGTCAATTTTTGGCGTGACTTTTTCCGTATCCCCGACGCTTTTTGTATCGGATCCGTCCGTGCGTCCTGCCGAGCGCTGATCAGGGATGCACATAACAGATCGGCATCCTTGCTCAATTTTCGGCGGGGCTTTTTTTTTAAATTCCGGATCCCCGACGCTTTTTATATTTTATCCGACCGTGCGTCCTGCAGCGACCGATCAGTGCACCGCGTCTGTGCGTTTGAAAAGTCAAATGGCGTTCCTTCTCTTCCAAGCTCTGCCGTGCGCCCAAACAATTACTTGCCACCACATATGAGGTATCTGCATACTCGGGAAAAATTGCACAATACATTTTATGGTGCATTTTTCCCTGATACCGTTGTAAAAAAAAAAAAAAAAAGATACCTGGTTGAAGAAAAAATGTGGTAAAAAAAAAAACCAATTTTCCCGGTTCAACGTTCTCAACTTCTGTGGAGCCCCTGGGGGTACAAGGGGCTCACCAAACATCTAGATAAATTCCTTGAGGGGTCTAGTTCCAAAATGGGGTCATTTATGGTGGAGCTCCACTGTTTAGGCACCATAGGGGGTCTCCAAACGTGACATGGCGTCCGCTAATGATTCCAACCAATTTTGCTGTCAAATGGTGCTCCTTCTCTTCTGAACCCCGCCATGCGCCCAAACAATTACTTTCCACCACATGTGAGGTGTCTGCGTACTCAGGAGAAATTGCACAATACAATTTATGGTGCATTTTTTCCTGATAACCTTGTGAAAAAAAGCTACCTGGTTCAAGTGACAGTTTTGTGGTAAAACAAAAAAAATTGTATTCATGGCTCAACATTATCAACTGCTGTGGAGCCCCTTGGGGCTCACTAAACATCTAGATAAATTCCTTGAGGGGTCTACTTTCCAAAATGGGGGTCACTTGTGGGGGAGATCCATTGTTTAGGCACCTCAGGGAGTCTCCAAATGCAACATTACGTCAGCTAATGATTCCAACCAATTTTGCTGTCAAATAGCGCTCCTTCTCTTCTGAGCCCCGTCATGCGCCCAAACAATTACTTTCCACCACATATGAGGTATCGTCGTACTCTGGAAAAAATGCACTATAAATTTTATGGTGCATTTCTTCCTGATACCCTTGTGAAAAAAAAAGCTACCTAGTTGAAGCAAGTTTTGTGGTAAAAATTTGTTTTTTTTCTTTTCACGGCTCAACGTTATACACTTCTGTGAAGCCCCCAGGGGTTCAAAGTGCACATCAAACATCTAGAAAAAAATATTTGAGGGTTCTAGTTTCCAATATGGGGTCACTTGTGGGTGAGCTCCATTGGTTAGGCACCTCAGGGGGTCTTCAAACCCGACATGGTGTTCACTAATGAGTCCAGCTAATTTTGCGTTCAAAAATTCAAATAGCGCTCCTTCCCTTCCAAGCCCTGCCGTGCGCCCAAACAATTGATTTTTACCACATATGGGGCATCAGCGTACTCAGGAGAAAGTGCACAATAAATTGTATGATGCATTTTCTCTTTTCTCCCTTGTGAAAATGAAAATGTTATGGCTAAAGTAACATTTTTGTGTTAAAAAGTAAAATTTTCATTTTTTCCTTCCACATTGCTTTGGTTCCTTTGAAGCACCTAAAGGGTTAATAAACTTCTTGGATGTGGTTTTCAGCAGTGTGAGGGGTGCACATTTTAGAATGGGGTCACTTTTGGGTATTTTCTGTCACCTAGGTCTCTCAAAGTCACTTCAAATGTGATGTGGTCCCTAAAAAAAATTTATTTTCTAAATTTTGTTGGAAAAATGAGAAATTGCTGATGAACTTTGACCCCTTCTAACTTCCTAACGAAAAACAATTTTGTTTCGAAAATTGCACTGATGGAAAGTAGACAAGTGGGAAATTTTATTTAGTAACTATTTTGTGTGACATATCTCTCAGATTTATAAGCGTACACTTTCAACGTTTGATAATTGCAAAATTTTTAAAGTTTTTGCAAAATTTCCGAAATTTTCACAAACAAACGTAAAAATTATCGACCTAAATTTACCACTGACATGAAGTACAATATGTCACGAAAAAACAATGTCAGAATCGCCGCGATCCGTTGAAGCGTTTCAGAGTTATAACCTGTCAAAGTGACACTGGTCAGAATTGCAAAAACTGGCCCGGTCATTAGGGAGTTTTAGTGGCCGGGGGTGAAGGGGTTAAACATTGTTTGCCAGGGTGACATGATGGCGGGGGGCCGATGAGTTATCATGGCAGCGAGAGGCCCGCTCAAGGCTTTCATGGCTGTAATCTTTGTCTTCCATTTAAGTCCAACGATGAGCTGGACTTCATAGGAGAATATTAGACTGTATACTGCTATACTAGGATTACTTCTTTTTTGGGACTCATGCACCATACCACAAGATGCACCCTACGTTTACACAGCAGAAATAAAAAGGAAAAATATTTTTCCTATACTTAAAACTTACCTGGTGGAGTAAAATGGAGAGGTCATAATCATAAACTTTGATCTACTGTTAGTGTCCCTCTGCAGTGTGTATTATACACATAGCTCTGCTACATGCACATATACAGTCACGGCCGAAAGTGTGGGCACCATTGAAATTGGTCCAGAAAATGAAATACAGTGGAACCTCGCTTAACGAGTAACCCAGTTAACGAGAATTTCGCTTAACAAGCAAAGCTTTCTGTAAATTTGTAACTCTGGTTACGAGAAAGCTTTGCTGTACGAGCAAAATTCTCACCGCACACACTTCCGGTTCCATACATCCACCGCGCTCTGACCCGCACTTGCAGTCCACACAAACACACACACACACACAGTATTATGCTCACCTTACCTTCCGTTCCAACGCCGGCCTCATGGTTCTTGTAGTTCGCTGGTGCATTGAGACAATTGAGGAATCCTCGCGGCGAACTACAGGACCCAGGAGGCCGGCGGTGGAACGGAAGGTAAGGTGAGCATAATATGTGTACCTTCAGTTCCATCGCCGGCCTCCTGGGTCCTGTAGTTCACCGCTCCTGTATGTGTATTGGCATTCAGCAAGCATGGCAACGAGGCAGGAACTTCGGCTGTCAGACGCTTCTCAAAGGCAGCGTGCTGGCCAATCAGAGGCAAGCGGCTCCTGCCTTTGAAGTTCCTCCCTCGTCGTGATGGTTACCAGATACACAGCCCGTACTAGCAAACAGAAAATCCCAGCAGGCCGGCGATGGAACGGAAGGTAAGGTGAGCATAATATGTGCGTGTGCGTGCGTGTGTGTATGTATGCGTGCTTGTGTGTGTGTTTGTGCGTGTGTGGAATGGCACAATAGGGGACCAGGATGGGACATTTAACAAGTTGTGGAACGAATTGTCTGCATTGCAGTGATTTCCTATGGGAAATCTTGCTCTGCTGAACGAGTAACTTGGTTAACAAGCACAGTCCCAGAACGGATTGTTCTCGTTAATCAAGGTTCCACTGTATTTCTCCCAGAAAATTATTGCAATTACACATATTTTGTCATAAACCTGTTTATTTCCTTTGTGTGTGTTAAAAAACAAACAAAATAAAACGGAAAAGTGGACATAATTTCACACAACCCCACACATGGGCAGGACAAAATTGTTGGCACCTTTCAAAAATTGTGGGTAAACAACTTTCTTTCAAGCATATGATAGCCGTTTAAACTCACCTGTAGCAAGTAGTAGGTATGGGCAATATGAAAATCATACCAGAAACCAGATAAAAAGGGAGATGTTGACTCATCTTTGCATTGTGTGTCTGTGCTACACTAAACATGGAGAAGAGAATTGTCTGAGGACTTGAGAACCATATTAATGAAAAATATCAACAAACTCAAGGTTACAAGTAAATCTCCAGGGATCTTGATGTTCCTTTGTCCATGATGTACAACATAATCAAGACATTTACAATCCAAAGCCCTGTATTTCATCTCCCTGGATGGCAGAGAAAAACTGATGAAGGGTTGCAACGCAGGATAGTCCAGATGGTGGATAGGCAGCCTCAATCAAGCGCTAAAGAAATTCAAGCTGTCCTGCAGGCTCAGGGTGCATCAGTATCAGCGTGAATTATCCATCCACATTTGAATTAAATGAAACGCTATGCCAGAAGACCCTGGAGGACCCCACTGCTGACACAGACATAAAAAAGCTAGACTGTAGTTTGCCAAAATGTCTGTAAATAAGACAAAATCTTTCTGGGAAAGCATCTTGTGGAGAGATAGAGCTTTTTGGTAAAACACATCATTCTACTGTTTACCAAACAAATTTATATTTTTTTTGCCTAAAAATACAAAGGAAATGTGTCATCTTTAACTTTACACCTTTTCGAGATCATCTAATCTTGAACCTGACCTGCTTAACTGTTCACAATAACAGTAATTCTGACCAGGGGTGCCCAAACTTTTACAAGCCACGGTAAATCCATTGAGCACATGTGAAAAGATTTAATTTTTTGCTGTTGGTAGAAGGCGCCTTCACATATGAGAGACCTGGAGCAGTTTAGAGAAGAGTGGCCCAAAATTCCATTTGGGAGGTGCAAGAAGCTGTGGGTGGTTATAGGAAGCGATTGATTGCAGATATTTATTCCAAAGGATGTGCAACCAAATATTAAGCGGAGGTTGCCAACAGTTTTATTCAGCCCATTATTGAAGTTTTCGGAGAAATTATGTCCAATTTTTCTTGTTTTTTCAGGGGTTTTTTTTGTGTTGTTCAACTACACACAAAGGAAATAAGCGTGTACAAGAAAACATCTGTAAATGCAATGATTTTCAGGGAGAAATACTTCATTTTCTGAAACAATTTCAAGGATGCCCACACATGACTGTATACACACTTTTCTGATAAATATGCGCATATGGATTCACACAGCTCTGCTACCAGCACATATATACAAACACACACTATACAATAACACAACTTGCAGTTCTTGATCGGGACCTGAACGGACGTTGCACAACCTGAGCGGCTGAAGGACCTTCCTGCTGATTAACTCATGTAATGTGACCAGAAAATTCCTTGAAGTAATGGGGTGGAAGGTCCTTCAGCTGCTCAACTTTTGCAGCCTAAGCTCAGGTCCCAGTAAGCTTACTCTCTCTGCAGTGATCAGAGGGCAGTTCTCTCTGTAATCAGGAACGCTGTGCCCACGCTCTCCTCCATTATAGGAAGCTGCTTCTGAACTATAGGACACACACACACACACACTTTTAAGTGAGTATTTCTCGGTAAAGAATACACACATATACGCACGCCAGAACAGACATTTTTCTTCTGTTGCACTCACCCTCAATAAATGCCAGAACAGCCAGTTTCTATTCTTACACTCCCCCTCAAAAACTGCCAGAACAGCCACTTTCTATTCTTACATTCACCCTCAAAAAATGCCAGTACAGCCACTTTTCTATTCTTACACTCCCCCTCAAAAACTGCCAGAACAGCCACTTTCTATTCTTACACTCCCCCTCAAAAACTGCCAGAACAGCCACTTTTCTATTCTTACACTCACCCTCAAAAAATGCCAGAAGAGACATTTTTCTATTGTTAAGGGGGTACCGATATCGCTAGCGTGCGTTCCCCGCCCCCATCGTTTGTGCGACACGGGCATAACGCTGTCCATCGCGCACACAATCGCGCTCCCCTGTCACACGCACTTACCAGCCCTGCAACGTCGCTCTGGCCGGCAATCTGCCTCCTTTCTAAGGAGGCGGGTCGTTCAGCGTCACAGCTACGTCACACGGCAGCTGTCCAATAGAAGCAGAGGGGCGGAGATGAGTGGGACGTAACATCCCGCCCACCTCCTTCCTTCTGCATTGGCGGTGGAGGCAGGTAAGGAGATGTTCCTGGCTCCTGCGGTGTCACACACAGCGATGTGTGCTGCCGCAGGAACGAGGAACAACATCGCTAATGAGAGGTAAATGATTTTTTGTTTTAGGACGACCTCTCCGCGGCAAACGATTTTGACCGCTTTTGCGATCGTTTTAGGTCGCACATAAGTGTCACACACTGCGATATCGTTAATGACGCCGGATGTGCGTCACAAACACAGTGACCCCAACGATAATTCATTAACGATATCGTAGCGTGTAAAGCCCCCTTTACACTTTCTCTCAAAAAATGCTATTAAAAGCAAGATGTCACATGTACCCCAAAATAATATCAATAAATACTACAGCTCAGAGCACATAAAAACAAACCCTCATAGACCTCCATCAACAGAAAAACAAAACAGGTTTCAGGATACAAATAATAACCAATGAAAACTACATATATGAGGTATATACACATACAACCGCAGAACATTTTTTTTTCTTTTCTACCACTTCAATCAATTTCTTTTCCCGTTTTTCAGTTCATTACATGGTAAAATGAACGGTGTTAATCAAAACTACAAGTGGCCAGCAAAAAACCCCCCAAAAAAACAAAATATCATCATCATTTGGCTATGGGAATGGAAAGAAAAAAAAAATGATTCTGGAAGAAGATGGGGGAACAAAAGCAAATAACATAAAATTGTTAGGGTTCAAGATAGCCAAGTGAGCAGTGACTACAATGACTTCTCTACATGACATGGCATTACTCACCTTACCAAAGTTGTCCTGGTGGCGCTTATAGTCTTGAGTAGCTTCCTGCAGAAGGACAGGGACACTGCTTAGAATACAGAACAAGGAGCAGTAGTAAAGTCACGAGACGCTCACGGCCATACATTGCTCACTACACTGTGATGGGCCTTCGTCATCAGTAGCATCCGTCCCACCAGGTCAGTCGTGGACACTCCCTGCGTGCGCTGGCATTCCCTGCAATGAGACCCCATGGTGACACATTCACCACAGACACATCCTCCTCAGCACCGATGACCCATCTACTGACCTGTATCTTCCAGCATTCTTCACCTCTTCATACGTATCCTTCCCATCTACCGTCAGGGTGATATCATCTGCACAGAGGGGAGAAAAAGGTTGTGTATAGTGGAGAAGACAAAAAATAAATCTCTTACATTGGTAAATAGATACAGAGGGAGCCGGCAGTAAATGGTGGGTTAATAAGGAGCACCTGCTGTACATTTATTTTTGGACTTAAAGGGGTTGTCCAGCTTTAAGGACAATTTCTTTTAAAAATAAAAAAATATATTGTTGCAATTGGGTTTTATTTAAAATTGTGGACCTGCTTTTTACAGGTCCTTTGTTTCCTGCACATTTCAAGGGAACCTGTCAGGTGTAATATGCACCCAGCACCACGAGCAGTTCTGGGTGTATATTGCTAATCCCTGCCTGACCGACCCTGTATACACTAGTATAGATAAAAGGATCTTCAGAAAAAAGATTTCTAATGATCCTTTATGGCATGCTAATGAGCGCTGGGACTAGTCCCAAGGGTGTTGCTTCCTTTGCTAGTCGCCCCTATAAACACATTCCTGTGGGTATGCTATCATGCTAATGAATGTGCAGCATCACAGGATGATGTCACTCACCTCTCCGCTGCCATGGCGTCTGACGCTGAATTTCGGCTCAGGGCGCATGACCCCGGAGTTTCGGTCACACGCACTACTTCAGTTTGAAGCCAGGATACGTATACCCGGCTTCAGAGTGCGCATGACCAAAACTCCGTGGTCATGCGCCCTGAGCCGAAATGCAGCGTCAGGCTGCAGAGAGGTGACTGAGGTCATCCTGTGACGCTGCACATTCATTAGGAGGATAGTACATCCCTGTGGGCGTCCTAACATGCTAATGGAGCCAACTAGCCAAGGGAAAAAACGCCCTCCCTGGCCTCATTAGCATATAATTAGAAATCCTTTTTTTCTAAGGATCTCTATCTATGTTAGTGTATACAAGGACGGTCAGGCAGGGATTAGCAATATACACCTAGAACTGCTCATGGTACTGGATGCATATTGGACCTGACAGGGTCCCTTTAAACCCAGATCATTCTCAATGATGTGGAGCTAGCTACCTAAAAAAATCATAAGAACAAAGACGAGAATGGAGAGCACCCAAGAAATCAGGTCGTTATGTACAGAATTTAAAGTCCTCAACAAAAAAAAAAAAAAAAAGGGGGTTTTATTCATTTTCTTCCAAAAAACAAAACTTTTAAAAAAAAATCTTTGTATTAATATAACTGTAGGAAGGGCTTGTTATTAGCGGGACGAATTGTAGTTTTGAAAGACTCCATTCATTTTATCATATAATGCATAGACATTCTAGTTGGGTGAAATGCTGGAAAAGAAAAATATGCAAGTTAGCCATGGTTTGAGTTTTGTTTCTACAGCGTGGATTATGCGGTAAACATTACCTAGCAATATCATTCACGTTTGTACTTCAGAGTTGAAACATTTCTTGGTTCCCCATTTTCTGAGACCTGTAACTTGTATATTTTTCCAGCCATGTAACTGCAAGGGTTTTTTTTTTTTTTAAATAACATTTTGGAGTATGACACTTCTGTAGCTTTATATTATATTTTAAGGGGTTAAAGAGCATTAAAAAGGTTTTAAAAAAAAAAGAATGCTGTGTGACATTTTATCTTTTTCAAAATGCACCTCGTTCTTTGTATGGCGATTTTCCTCTACGTTTCTATACAGGAAACATTTTAAAAACAAATGGTAAAAAGGGGGTTGTCCAACAGTGATTAGAGGGAACCTGTCAGCAGGATTTTGCTATGTAATCTGGGAAAAGCATGTTTTAGGGGCAGAGATCCTGATTTCAGGGATTTATCACTTACTGGCTGCTTGTTTTAGTTTCAATAAAATCAGTGTTTTATCAGATTATCATTAAAGGACTAGTTGTCTAGTGCAAAGTAGTCTTCCTGCACTGTATAACTCCGCCCCCCACAACTATTGGCAGCTTTCTTACTATGCAAAGTGTACAAAGTAAGCTGCCAATCAGCAGTGGGGGCGGAGTTATACTCAGCATTCAGAGCACTGCTAGAGCTGCAGCAGATAAAACAGTGATTTTATCAAAACTGCAGCAAACAACCAAGTGATACATTGCTAGAATCAATCTCTGTCCCCACATAATTCTACTCTGTAATGTGACTTATTTCATGTAAACGCTGCAGCCGATCAGATTGGCTGAAGTCTTCACTTTTCTATCAGAGCACAATAGTGAAGGCTGCAGTCATGTGACATCATGAATAATAATAATAATAATATCATGCAGCCACTGTGTATAGCAGCGCCGTCATCTTAGGAGAGGTGCCAGTCCAGCAAATTATACTTTATGTGGAAGACTACCCTTATAGTACTGTTTGTTTCTCATCCAATTACAGACCGGATAGGCCCTCTTGCAAAGTCTCCAGTTCAGGGATAGACCCATTATATCTTAATATACTCACTTCCGTGGACGCAGAAGTCGCAGTTATACTGGTCCAGTGTTTCCAGGGTGGTAACATAGGGAGCTGCAGGTACAATCTCATCCACCCACTTAATGGCTCGCACCATCTTGTAGCGTTCCTCCTGTGTGAAGACTGGCGGGCCCTTGTGACGGGATATTTCCTCTAAATGGAAAAAAGAGACATTATACGGTAATATCAGTCCTCATGATCAAAAAGGAGACTTATCCAGCCAGTCTCCTTCCTTCACTCACATCCATGGATAATAGACGTGGCCAGAGGGAGCACATTGTAACATCACAAGGAAGACCAGCTTATCTAAGATATGCTAAGGAGCCTAGCCCACACTCAGACGTCTCTCTATGCCAGAGGAGGTTTAGTGCGCCTAGGCCTCTCGTTACCAAGTGACAATGATCAGCAAGACGATGATATAGCCAGGGGTGTAAGATGTGCAGAATTACACCACCATGACCGTGCCTCTCCAACCACAAACTTAATAAGGGTTACATAGTTACATAGTTACTAAGGTTGAAAAAAGACCTAGGTCCATCTAGTTCAACCTTCCTCCACCAGTTCTACATTTGGTCACAGTCATTTATAACCAACAATGTTGTGTGTACTGAGGAAATCATCCAGCCCTGATATAAAAGCTGGTATAGTATCTGCCATTACTACCTCTTGTGGTCGGCATTCCACAGTCTGACTGCTCTAACTGTAAAGAACCCTTTCCTATTTAGCTGCCGGAATCGCTTTTCTTCAACTCCCAGTGAGTGCCCCCTGGTCCTTAGTATTGTCTTTGGAAGAAATAAGTCATGTGCCAGTCCTTTATATTGACCACTCATGTATTTATACGTATGAATGAGATCTCCTCTGAGATGTCTTTTTTCAAAGCTAAACATATCTAACTTTTTCAACCTGTCATCATATGGGAGGCCTCCATTCCTTGTAGTAGTCTAGTTAGCCGCCTTTGAACTGACTCTAACTTCTGAATGTCCTTTTTAAAATGTGGAGCCCAAAACTGGATCCCATATTCCAGATGTGGCCTTACAAGTGATTTATAGAGGGGTAACAATACGTTGGGATCACGGGATCTAATCTCTCTTTTTATACACCCTAGAATCTTGTTTGCTTTAGCAGCTGCTGCCTGACATTGAGTGCTGCTGCTCAGCTTATTTGTAATGAGAATACCCAAGTCCTTCTCCTGTTCTGTAGTCCCGAGCTTACTTTCATTTAATGTATACGCAAGGGTTGTCCATCTTTGGGGTCAAACATGTGATTCTTCCATAAATCCATGTATTTTTGGCTAAAAATCATCTTTGTAATTGGGTTTCATTAGAAATGTTGCACCATTTGACTTCTACAGCTTCTGAGTTACATTGTCTAGTGCTGTTTGCAGAGCGGGCTAACTGAGGATCAATCAGTGAGCGCATTCCAATGTTTGTAACTTTTTTTTTTTTTTACAGCTTCTCTCAACTGATTTCTGACCACAATAAAGTCAAATGTGCGGCAACATTTTTATGTGTGCGTGCAATGGTGTACATGCTTACAACAAAATAAAGACTAAACCCTCTTAAATTGGGTATATAGATACTTTAATGTTACGGCACATCACTAGGAGATGCCAGAACATTATGATTAGTTTGGGGACGACCTTGGGGACATCCTGATAAGGCTGCTTTCACACATCCGGTTTTTGCAGTGCGGCTCAATCCGGCTCAAAAACCTATAATAATAATAATTTTATTCATTTATATAGCGCTATTAATTCCACAGCGCTTTACATGCATCACACATGCTGTCCCCATTGGGGCTCACAATCTAGAGTCCCTATCTGTATGTCTTTGGAGTGTGGGAGGAAACCGGAGACCCCGGAGGAAACGCACGCAAACACGGGGAGAACATACAAACTCCTTGCAGATAGTGTCCTTGGTGGGACTAGAACCCAGGACCCCAGCGCTGCAAGACTGCAGTGCTAACCACTGAGCCACCGTGCCACCCAATGCAACGGATGCGGCGAAAAAACGGATCCGTTGCATAAGTTTTTCCATGCGGCCCGGATGTGACTTGATACTGAGCATGCGCAGTTCAAAAAACCGCATCCGGTGTCCATAGGCATGCATTGTAAATTGCGCCGAATCCGGCTTTTTCGCCGCACAAAAAAACGTGCCAGGCAACGTTCCATCTGGCCACCACATGGGCTAAATATGCCGCATCCGGCAAAAAACGGACGCAACGCAAGCCATGCGGCACAATATGGCGGTAATGCAAGTCTATGCGGAAAAAACGCAACCGGCGGCAAAAAAAAAACAAAACAAAAAACGGGTGCGTTTTTTCTGCAAAGCGCCGGATTGTGCCGCTCAGCAAAAACCAGATGTGTGAAAGCAGCCTAAGGCAGATACCCCATCATTAACTAACTGCATGACCTAGCAACGTGGGACAACACATCTATCCTACCCCATCGGCCTCTGATCTACCAGTCATTGGGGTCAGGACGTTCACGCTAACAATCACACATGCATAGCCCGATGGGGGGGCAATGGCGGCCCTACAAATTAGCAGCATGTACATGAGATTTCAGAAATGTCATTCTGATTAGATTGACTGCATTCTCACATTCTTCACTTCCATTACATCAATAAATAAATCAAGTGCATTAGTAACATTCATGCCGTCATGCCATTTGGCTGCACATTGACAAATCCTGACAGTGTGCTCCATACACACTGTCAAGATTCTGCACGGCTTGCCAGTTTTATATTATCATATTGGACTAGAATGCTTTTTATCTTCTTCTTTCAATAGAACATTAAAAGGCAGGCAAAGTTGGTAGTCAGCATGCAGGGACCATGTATGCAAGTCACATATGAACAATCGTGTGACAAATGCTAAAGCTGGCAAGCAGAAAGGATTCCTGACAGTGGGCATGATGCACACTGTCAGGATTGGGCATTATGCAGTCATACGAAGTACAGTTGGTGAATCTGGGAAAAACATTGAATCCCCCCACATATGGGAGAAAGTCAAACTGTGGGGCGTATGTTATCACTTACCATCTGTGTGCACTCCGGCAATCAGGTAATCCCCCATAGCCCGGGCCTGGCGCAGTTGGTTGGAATGTCCATAATGTACCATGTCATAGCTGGGCAACAAAATAGAGAATCTTAACCATTTATCCTCCAAACAATTCCAGCTAATCTACAAATAGAAGGAAAAAGCACTGACACATTCAGGACAGTAGACTGGAGCCATAGACCGAAAATAAGTGCACAATACCTTACCATCCCCCCTCCCCCATATGGAGGAAAAGGGCTGAATACACATGGTAGACGCTCCGCACATTAGGCTCAGGCTGTCTTCCGCAGGGATGTATGGGCAGATGCCAACCTGCTGCACCGCCCTCCGATGCCCTTAGGGAATGCATTAGTGCAGGCAGACAAGTAATTCTCACAAATATGTGGCATTAGACCTTATTTATAGACCCTAAACCTCCAGCCATAATTACAGAGCTGGAAACGTGTGCGGAGTACACCCTGCGGGAGATGCTGCCAGGCTGTAATTATCCTCACAGTACTAGGGCCATGGATCTGGGGCGGACGGCTCCGGTGTTTATTACTATACATTTCTTCATAGTGCCCCAACATACAACGTGCAGCCTCCGAGTGTCAGGAGCCCGGTAGTAACCAGATCGGAAGCCCTGGTCCAGGACTGCCCAATGGGGAGAGAGAACCATGGCCACTTTTTACATAGGAATATATTGCGGGCCATCACTTATACCAATCATTGGACTCTTTCTTCTGAGCACCAAAAATAATAAATATGGTATCACCTCAAGAAAAGGACCATCATCCATGGGGGCTCAATAGTCACATGCCCTATAGGTTATCTGACTGACCCTATACACTCTGGAAATGCTACACTGCTCCAGATCACTATGTCCTGTACTTTTATATCGCCAACATATGCTGCGGCGCAGTACAGCCTGTAATGACGTGTTGAGTGTCTGATAATCCCCTCCCGCTCTCCGGAGGAAGGTTCTGCATTCCTATACAGGTAGTGAGATCACCCGAGGCATGGACGGTGTCACATTACCCAGCTGGCACTGATCAGGTGACAGCCGCCAATACACACCTTGGAACCTCACAGACAGCCCCCTATGGGGCTTGTGTAATGCTGTGGTCAGGTTACGGGGGATTAGCAGTACCCATTTACCAGGAAATCTGCCACAGACACAACACTGCCATCAGCAATCTGTAATCAGGCTCATAGGTCACCACAGCCCACACTCCGCACAATAAAGACTTGCTTGCCCTTCCTGGAGGACGGGTCTTCAGCTTCAGATGCTGACATTCTTCTGGAAACAGCACAAGGAAGACTAAGGAACCGCACCAAGAACGCGGATAACGGAGCCAGCGATGAGAGGCAGGATTCATCATGTCCTGTACGGTTATATCGCCAACATATTCTGTGGTGATGTATAGACTGTAATGGACATATGTAATTTACGATAATCCTCTTATAGGGATTGCTCCAAGAACGCAGATAAGAGCCAGGAATGAGGCTTCCAGGATTCATTACGTCATGTACTGTTATATCGCCAACATATTCTGCGGTGATGTATAGACTGTAATGGACACGTGTCATTTCCGATAATCCCAAGAACGCTGATAGCAGAGCCAGGGATGAGAGGCAGGATTCATCATGTCCTGTACTGTTATATCGCCAACATATTCTGCAGCGCTGTATAGATTGTAATGGACATGTGTAATTTACGATAATCCCAAGAACGCTGATAACGGAGTCAGGGATGAGAGGCTTCCAGGATTCATTACGTCATGTACTGTTATATCGCCAACATATTCTGCGGTGATGTATAGACTGTAATGGACACGTGTCATTTCCGATAATCCCAAGAACGCTGACAGCAGAGCCAGGGATGAGAGGCAGGATTCATCATGTCCTGTACTGTTATATCGCCAACATATTCTGCAGCGCTGTATAGATTGTAATGGACATGTGTAATTTACGATAATCCCCAGAACGCTGATAACGGAGTCAGGGATGAGAGGCTTCCAGGATTCCTCCTGGGTGTCCGCTCCCATGACAAGCTTATCTGTACAGACAGTACAGGGAGAGGCACAAAGTCCACCATGACGGGACACGTCGTACCTGGACCACAGGGCATCAGATAACAGATTAATAAACTGTCATCAGGGTGCAAGGCCCGGGCTGGTACTGTGGGACTGCAATCCTGGCAGCAGCTAGCTACAGCCTCTAGGTCTCCCCATAGAAATGGCAGCTCATATCATGCGTTCCCCGCTCCTGATGCTGTACATCTGCCATTTCCTTGCTAAAGGTTTGCCATTAAGCCCCCGCCAGATCTTAGGGTGGGCTCACTTGGGAGCAGCCAGAGGGGCCATGTAAAGCCTGGCACTGCCACCACACACCGGGGAATCACAGACTGCAGAATGTATGGGGCCAGATACAGGCGCACAGCACTCTGGGCACCTTCCATTCCCTGACAACAAGCAGACATACTATAAGGCTGTATCAGTGTTGTCAGCCCTGGGGGAGGCGCATGATCCTCCCTTTCAGCCCGTCTCCCCGGGAGCAGCACGTGATGGCCCCGGTACAGTGGCAGCTCAGCGCCGGAGCAGACCGCCCTGCTGGCAATGGTCGCCGTGCCGCAGACACGCAGTGATCCCCCGTGCCCGCTCTCACCAGCCATCGCACCACACCCGCACGGTCCTCCGGGACAGGCTCTGCTCCGGGGCGGGGTCGCCGTGTCCGTTCCGAATCATCTTGGGACTATAACGAAGTGTCAAGCAGCCGGAAACGTCCCACAAGCCGCGGTCACCTCCCCGGAAGTGACGTCACCGCATGCCCGCTCCCATAGCAACTACAAGCCTTGGGAAGGCGGCCATTTTTGTTCCGGGCATCTTTCCATACAGTGCTGCACAACAAAGTCCACACAAACCACATCTTTTATGAAAAGCTTTTATTAAAACACCGAAATTATAAAAACAAATGTGCAAATATTTGCTGCATGCAGCAGTCAGGAAGTTAACACTTTGATTTCCTTCTTCCCTTGGTGCATCCTTTACCAAACCAGCCACCACCAAACTCCTGAGGCGACAGTGATGGCCGCTGGTCCGACCGTGCATCTGTCTCTGCTGCCTTAATGAGCTTCCGAGTATGGCTGCCTTCTTCTCCTGGGCGCAGGGGCACGGCCATAGAGAAGATTGGGTCCATGGACCTAGGAGAGGGAGTCGTTAGTGTACCCCACAAATACAAGGGGCGTAGCACATAGGACAAGAGGATAGGGAGCTTAGGCCCAAATATCTTACTAGAACCTGTATTCCTCCTTTAAAATAAAAACATTACATGACCACTGATCCCTCAGCATGCTACACTTGTGCTGTCCCTCTATTATTCCTCTTGGAAATGTATAAAAACATCGACCACTGGGTGCTGCCATATCATCCGAACAGCCCAAAGATGCTCCAGATTCCTTGTTTTATGGAAAAATTAAGTATTTGCTAAAACCTATGTAGAAATACACTCTTAAGGGTTTTCTGAAAGGGACAACCCCTTTAACTAGATGTGAGTGTTAAAAAAAAAAAAAAAAAAACCCAAAAAACTGAATATTACATACAAACACTTGATCAAGCACCGCCTCTCCGTCTACAGCTCCAGTACCGCTGCAGCCAATCGTCTGCTCACTAATCGCAGGTGACATCAGCGCTGTAAGCAAGAAAAACCAGAGCAGCGAGGAGAACCGGCACTGGATCCAATGTGTGGACATAATAGTCTGGCTTTCTCTATAACTATTACAACTTGTAGCCCAAGCTTTCTGAATGGGGACAGCCCCTTTAAGTGTCTAAGCCTAAGGACAGCTGAGTTTTTGGTGGGACTTAAAACATTCCAAATGTGCTAAGGTTTAGTTCAGGGAATAGGTGTAAAGGCCCCCACATGGGTACTGGAGTAAAGGGGGCTGAATGTCGCCATTGTAAAAGGGATCAAGGGACCATCTAACATGTATGAGGGGTCTTCCAACAGGCCCACACAGATGACAACGGGGGTAAGAGGAGAAAGATCAGGCAGGTTCTGCTAGAAATAAGCCAGAATCAGGTGTATGTCAGCAGCGTAATCCCCGCTACCTAGGCAAGCCGGGGGACAGGAGATGGCTATTGGCCTAATGAGCCGTTAGCGACCTGATGTATTACTGCCACCCTAAATTTATCTGTGGCGTAATCCCCGCTACCCAGACAAGCCGGGGGACAGGAGATGGCTATTGGCCTAATGAGCACTCAGCGATCTTATGTATTATGGCCACCCTAAGTAGGTCTGTGGCGTAATCCCCGCTACCCAGGCAAGCCGGGGGACAGGAGATGGCTATTGGCCTAATGAGCACTCAGCGATCTTATGTATTTTGGCCACCCTAAGTAGGTCTGTGGCGTAATCCCCGCTACCCAGGCAAGCCAGGGGACAGGAGATGGCTATTGACCTAATGAGCACTCACCCTAACACTATATGGGATGAGTACCATCAGTCGTGGGTGTACTACATTGTAGCAAGGATCCTGTGGCCCGAGCACTGTTAGGGGCCTCTCCTCACAGACCCTTCTGTATATAGAGAGAAGAATCACCTGTTATATTCGGGAATGTCCAATTTCAGCTCGTCCATCAGAAGCCTCATGACCTCATCACATCTTCCGTGGATTTTCTGGGTGGCTAGTGCATCTTTAGGTGTCCACTGAGGAAATATACAGTGCTGATGGGTGACAATGGCGCTCCTGATCCTGCCTACACATCCCCAAATCACCTTTTACACAGACAATCATTTAGCCAAGAGAATGTAGGGATCCAGCAGAACACCAATGCTCCAGCGTGCAGAATGTGACACTATCTAAAAAAAAGAAAATACTGGTATGCTGACAACTAGAAATAGAAGAGTCTACTCCAGGAAAATGGCTCTAGATGACATGAATTCCATTCTGACAGATCTGTGACCATTTATAAAGGCCTCCCCCATTGATGGCGTCATTCTCATATCCAAACAGAAGTGACAGTGACCAGCAGGTTGGGCACACAGTGTATGTGATCACCATGTGGTGCTGAAACCCTTCCATTATAGGCACAGCTTCTTATGTCATCCGATTGTCGCAGCAGCTGCCTGATTCACGTCTTCGACTTCTGCAGGGAGCTTTACACTTCTGGTAAGGGACGAGAGCACCAGCAAGGACGCATTATTTCCCCATGAACAAAGATCATGTTAATCAATAGACGTTGAAATAATAATAATTTCCACAATTTGATGTGATTAAAAAATAAAAAAAAAAGTTCCTGTGCTGAGATATGAGAGAATGTGTCCCTGCTATGTACTGTGTAATGGCCGTGTCTGACCGTACAGGGACTTGGTCTGATCATACCACATCTCCTGGGCCGGGGAGGACATAAAAGAGTATAGAGACATAGCATGGGATGATAGCTTATTCTTTTTGTGAGGTAAAACATTTGCCTATCTATTTTTAAAATAATTTATGTGAGGTAAAAACATATTTGCTATCCCATGCTGTAATGCCTGTATACTTTTTTACTTCCTTCTCTGGCCTGGGAGATGTGGCATTATCAGACCACGTCCTTGTACGGTCAGACACGGCCATTACACAGTACATAGCCTTATATATGTGCCCCTGCCCTGTACTGTGTAATGGCAGTGTCTGACCGTACAAGGACGTGGTCTGATAATACCACATCTCCTGAGCAGGGGAGGAAGTAAAAAAGTATACAGGCATTAGAGCATGGGACAGCAAATAATTTATGTAAGGTAAAAACATATTTTAAAAATAGATAGGCAAATGTTTTACCTCACAAAAAGAATAAGCTATTATCCAATGCTATGTCTTTATTCTCTTTTGTGTCCTCCCTGGCCCAGGAGATGTGGTATGATCGGACCATGTCCCTGTACGGTCAGACACTGCAATTACACAGTACATAGCAGGGGAACATATATAAGGCTATCTCAGCACAGGAACATTATTTTTTTTTTTTAGACCCATACAATTGTGGAAATTATTATACCTGGATATATTGATAAAAATTAACTTTAATTTAAAATGGACTTTGTTAATGGGAAAACCCCTTTAAGACAATAGTTTCCATGGGAATCAAGAGGAATATCTGCAGGACTTTTTTTCATTTAGGTGGCAACAAGCCCAAGAGAGGGTACGCATGTCAATCCAAGGAGTCTAATCAGATAGCAACTTAACTGAGCAAAAATGGACAGCGTCCCAGTTGGGATGCATTCACCTACTAGGATACGGTCCATTTTTTACTCGATTGAGAATTTCCATGGGATCTTACCTGCAAATTTACAATGTAAAGTTTTGGCCGCCGTGTACTAGATCTATTCATCCCCCATAGACAGTGGTATTTCTTCAAGATCTGAGGAAGAGGAGGAGATTGTGATCAGTGACAGGTAACCGAGCAGGACGCAGCGGTGAGGTGTAAGGGTGAAATATCTCACATGCCAGCAACCAGATCCTCTGTATGACACCACACAAGCCATTTACATAGTGTCCCGGGTAAGACGTGGTCATCTGCAGCTGATCATACACAACACAGGGTGGCTTTGTAGCCGTTAGCAATCACAAGTAAGTATGTAGTGACTTTCCGCAGCTTCCAAGTCAAGCTAGCACATGTGGTTTCATATCAACTGCAAAGTGACAAGTTGCAGGTTACTGCTTTAAGATAGCTCATTTCAGGATAATTGTTTAAAGGAAACCTGTCAGGTCTAATATGCACACAGAACCACGAGCAGTTCTAGGTGCATATTGCTAATCCCTGCCTAACTGTCCTTGTATACACTAGCATAGATAAAGAGATCTTTAGAAAAAGGATTTCTAAAGATCTTTTATCGTATGCTAATGAGCGGGGGGGGGACTAGTCCCAAGGGTGTTATATCCCCTGACTAGTCCGCCCTCTTAGCATGTTAGCACTCTCACAGGGGTGTACTAACATGCTATTCAATTCAGCATCACCAGCGGTGCCGCATGTACCTGTGTTCGCTGTGACCACGCTTCTGAATGCCGGCACTTCTGATCATGCACAGTATGAAGCTGGGTGTCGGCGTCCCGGCTTCAGAGAGGTCTACTGCGCATGACCAGAAGTGCCGGGACATTCAGAAGAGCGGCACAGCGAACACAGGTATGTGCGTCACAGCTTTTGATGCTAAACTGAATAGCATGTTAGTACGCCCGTGTGAGAGTGCTAACATGCTAAGAGGGTGGCTAGTCGGGGGTATGTAACGCCCTTTGGACTAGTCCCTGCGCTCATTAGCATATGATATAAGATCTTTAGAAATACTTTTTCTAAAGATCTCTTTATGTATGCTACTATATACAGGAACGGTTAGGCAGGGATTAGCCATAAGCACCCAGAACTGCTCGTGGCTCTGGGTGCATATTGCACCTGACCGGTTCCCTTTAAACAGGCTGCCGCTCACCTGAGGAATGAGCAAAGGCTTGATCGTCAGGTGAAATGATCTTTTGCACTGTACAAGAGATCCTCTTTCTTGGCAGCAAAATATCCAATGTAAATAAGACTTGCCCTGCTGAAAACCACGGCAGCCTATGTGCCCTGAACGATCTATTACAGATTGCACATTATTTACAGCGGTGTGTCTATTTAAGCAAATTATTAAATGACCACCAACTGGTAAATATTTGCCGATCGGCTGTCGTTTAGTGCCGTCGGTGGTACCAGGAAAATAGACCTTTCGACTTTTCACAGTCTTGTAAAACAGACTGGTTTGCTTTTATGTAATTTGTTTTGCCACCATTTCTTTTTTACATCCTCTTAAAATACTGAAGATAAACCATCAACTTTTTTTTATGTTTCAACTTTTAATGGATCAGATATAAACTGATGACAAGGCGGATGAAATAAAGTGAAAATTATGTCTTCAGTTTTTCACCTGTGATCCTTAGACTTTAAAAGGGAAGGTGTCGTCAAAAAAATAATACATTTCAATAACTGAAATAATGTAAAGTATTAATGTTTTGTTTAAATATTATTTGTTTTTAATTGAGCAAAATATAAAAAATTTTTTTTTAAAAAGTTTGATATTTTCCACTCTTAAACACTAGGGGGAGCAGCTTCTGAAATCCTACAGAAATCCCACTGTAGAAATAGCCTGGATTACAGCTGCAGTAAAGTGGGCAGAATCTGTTCTCCTGTGTGCAATGTCACCTCCCACTCCCAATCTGGGTGTTTCCAAAGGATAAGGTAAGATGAAATGTAGGGACACAGTGCAAAGCCATTTTGTTGGTGACCACAAATGTCTAAAGTGTCACCAAGGACAGCTGGAGTATCACACAGGATAGGATTAGATACACGGCTCAGCAGACAGTATTACACGGGACAGGATTAGATACATAGCTCTGTAGCCAGTATCACACAGGATAGGATTAGATACACAGCTCAGCAGACAGTATCACACAGGATAGGATTAGATACACAGCTGTGCAGACAGTATCACACAGGATAGGATTAGATACACAGCTGTGCAGACAGCATCACACAGGAGAGGATTAGATACACGGCTCAGCAGACAGCATCACACAGGAGAGGATTAGATACACAGCTCAGCAGACAGTATCACACAGGAGAGGATTAGATACACAGCTCAGCAGACCGTATCACACAATAGGATTAGATTCATGGCTCAGCAGACAGCATCACACAGGAGGGGATTAGATACACGGCTCAGCAGACAGTATCACACAGGAGGGGATTAGATACACAGCTCAGCAGACAGTATCACACAGGAGGGGATTAGATACACAGCTCAGCAGACAGTATCACACAGGAGGGGATTAGATACACAGCTCAGCAGACAGTATCACACAGGAGGGGATTAGATACACAGCTGTGCAGACAGTATCACACAGGATAGGATTAGATATACGGCTCAGCAGATGGTACCACACAGGACAGGATTAGATACACAGCCCTGCATACAGTATCACCGGTTCACGCACAGGCCGACAGGTGGAGGGGGGGGATTTGAGCCGGGGTATTTTTGGAGGCGGTAGCAGCGGCGGTACTCACATGCAGAGAACACAAACACACACACACAAGCGGCGGGCAGAGCGGGGGCTGGGTAGAGCGGAGGGAGTATCATTGGAGACGGTAACGGCGGGGGGAGGAGCAGCGGCGGAGGCAGCAGTAGCGGGGGTTGGGTAGAGAGGAGGGAGGGGGGTGTCATTGTAGATGGTAACGGCGAGGGATTGGGGCGGTGGCAGCAGTAGCGGGGGGAGGGAGGAGGTGTCATTGGAGACGGTAACGGGGGGAGGGGAGGCAACCCGTACTCTCACATCCCGGCGGTTGACAGGGGTAAAGTGGAGCAAACAGCATAGCTGTGACCTTCACAATGATGGCGCTGATCTCCTCCCTCTGCTGTGATCTGGACAGCCCAGGGGGCGCGTCATGGTTACAGCAGACGCCTTCTCTAATGTTACTAAATGGGGTCGGATTTCGACCACTGTTTTCTATGCACAGGGGCTGCCATAAAGGAGTAACTGTCGTTACACGCAGCAAATCCAGCATGGCAGCCCCCAGTGCCTCAGTAAAATTAGAATTAAACAAAAACTAAATAAGCAGTGATTTTAATTTTGTATTAAAAATACTTTATTTCATAATCACTATTTTTATTACAAAAATAAATAACCGCGACATCTTCCCTTTAATGGCCAAGTGCAATCTACAAAACAGATGAGACTAGGACGAGTGTTGCGATTCATGGATTGGGCACACATTCGTTATTAAAACAGATGTGTGTATGGATCAAGAAAACTCATTTTAAAGAACAGACAGCACACACAGGTCTACAATGGATGTGTGACTGTGGCCTCAAGTCATCCGAACCTGCCAATGTTACGTATGCCAAGGTATCATGTATAGGGAAGACGGGAGACAGCTGGTGGCTGAATGGATGACAGCTGTCTCACAATACAATGTGATAGAAGAGGGAGGACAATTGGAAACGAGTGTTCCTTTGAACATTTGTTCCCCAATTATTGGCCTGAGTAAATAAATGTTGGCAATCATCTAACAAGAAAATTCTTCATACATTGGGTTGATCAAAAGTACATCATCTATATTGTATGCGCACAGAAGAAACGTTCAGTGCCCAAACAAGTCTCGTTGGCCCGTCTCACCAGGCCATTAAGCGACCGTGGTCATCAGGAGTGAATGCCCTTTACGTCGCTTCTTTTACCTTCAGACTGGAGCCGAGGCAGAGGATGACATCAGCCTTTTTTGCAGCTTTCACTGCCCCCACCCAGTTTAGCGGCTGCGACAACTTCCCTCGCTCTCCAAAGTGCACAATAGAGTCTCTGAGTTCTCCCCCACACTTGTGGCAGGAACGTCCAGTGTTGTGCTTGTGAAGGGCTGTCCTCTCCGTCACATCAAACAATCGCACATACTCTCTGTGGGGTGAACATGATGTACAGACCTACAAGAGAAAGAAGACCATTGAGGGCTCGACTCAACAAACAAGTGGACAAATTCATCTAAAAAAAAAAGTCATCAGCAAATGTCAGCGATACACAAATGAGGTGCCCTATCTGATGGAGAAGGTTTCCATTAATGTGACAACTATAATAGACACATGAAAACACCTTATTGCATACCAACATATAAATATAAAAAAATCATACTATGTGTACATGGACAGCTGGCTTATCTGGCTGGTACTGACCAGTTTCATTTTCTTCCATTATATCTATCAAAAATAATATTTTAAGGTTTGAAGATTAATGTAGCTTGTATTTAAATTAAAGCCTTCAATATTGTATCAAACCTGTTTTTTTGCCATTTTCCTTAAAGAAGCATGCCGATTAAAGTTTTTATCCTCTTTATATATATCAATCTTCATATTAAATAGCACTTTGTACTTAATTGCTTATTTTGCCTTTCTACCCAATTAATTCTTCTCTTTTTTTCTCGTCGTTTTACCCTGCATGAGTCATCTCCCTTCCCCTGGCCATTCACTTTTGCAGTCATGATTGATTAAGGAAAAGAGACCTTTTGTGTCTTCATGGAGCCTACAAGTAGAGATGAGCAAACCTTAGTTTTGGTGTTTGCTTCAAACACAGACTTTAAAAAAAACAACCTGTTGGGGTGCTTTACGTATGCAAACCAATCGCACGAAAATCGCTGTGCTCGGGTACTGCCGCTTGCAGGGTTTGAACGGCTCTCACTTGGGGGTAACAGTATGATCGGATGTAGTGTGCACAAAAAAAAATAAAAAATCCCACTCAGCCTCCCCAGGGAGTGTTCAGTTTATGGCTAGCTTCATGTGGATGGAGACCCGAACTGCCCAATCAGTGACTTCCGTTGGGTTTCAGGTCAAGTCAGAGTAACAAATCGAACTTTATCTAAAGTCCATCTGAACCCGAACTTTCACGGGTCCACTCATCTCTACTTAAAAGGATTCAGCATATCTGATTTTATTCACCTGATGTTGTAGACCTAATGGAAAAAGAACAGTTAACTGGGTAGAAGGGCTAAATGAGCAATTGTAAGTATACAGTGCAATATAATGACTACAATATGTTAAGGAGTATAACATTATTGATGGAAGTGCTTCTTTAATAGTGCCATGTTCCTTTACCTATATAGTGGAGCTATAAAGATTCTAATAAACCAAGGTCTTACAAAGTAGTGCAATGTATCCGCACTTATTAAGTATTCATGCCTCCTCCTACACACCTAAAAGCTTCTTCAAAAGATGTACGTATATGAAGGCCGAATCCCTGGACACTTGGATGCATCCAAACCAATTAGACATTCCAGTAATAAAACGGAGAGTGATAGAAGTGCTTTATCTACTGCTAGCAGACACTTTTAGGGTGCAAAGTCCCCGCCTGCTCATCAGCGCTGTACACAATCCGAACAAATCAGGAGAGGAGCTTTCTCTGGGAAAGAAAAAAAGCCACTACATTTTACCACGCATCATAGCATATATTTATTGTAGACATGGGGTAAGGGCGTCAGGCAGTGGATCAACCAAATAATGGTAACATATATAGGTTATGCATAATGAAGACATCAGTGTGCAGAGAAAAAGAAATAAATATAAGTCCTGTAAGGCGGTGGTGGGCAAATAAAGTTCCCGAGGGGCCACGTGAAGGACTGTGACTACTGTGGAGGGCAGAACCAATAGCCTCCTGTATACAGTCTGAGGCCTCCAACAAAGCCTCTTACCATATATACAGTAGGAGGCCTCCCATGTACCGTATGAAGTTCCATCAAAGCATTTCTGATCTTTCACAAATCCCCGAATATACATTATGGGCTCCACATAGCCTCCTACATATATGCAAACATGGGGAGAGAAGCGGCCCCTTCTCCACCAATGTATTCACCACTGTCTGAATCATGTGGATGCAAATAGTGGTGACATTGGGAAGAAAACAGCAGCGGATGTGTGGCAGGGGAGGGCATAGTGGGACCCACAGTCCACCGTTTTTAGCCCTTCAGCTGCCTTGGTCCGATGGTCCAAGGGAGTAAAAGGAGAAAATGGACCCCACAACCCACCAAAACAGAAAGCGCCCCTACTTTGGAAACTCTTAGGAATTTATGTAGGAGTGTGGTGAGCATTTTGAATCCTCAGGTGCGTCACAGAATGTAGGAACATTCTTCCATCAAAATGAATCTTCCACCCACAATGCTCTGCCCCACGCATGCACAGATGCCTGCACGCTCGCCGTGCTCTGCGTGCCCGCCCGCCTGCAGCGGTAAGAAGAGCAGGGGGAGGATGAGGCTAGCGGCGACACGGGGGGGTGTCATTGGAGATGGCAGCAGAGGCGGAGCGGGGGGGCAGGGGAGGGGGTTGAGCGGGGCGTATTATTGGTAGCAGTGGCGGCGGGGGTAAGGGCGCCGGTATTCACACAGGCCGACCGGTGACAGGCCGGGGGAGAGTGGGGGTGTCATTGGAGACGGTAGCAGCATTGGCGGGGGGGGGGACACCAGTACTCACACAGGCCGAGCAAGTTACAGGGGGAAAGTGCAGCACACAGCATACGCTGTGAGCTGCACAATGATGGCGCGGATCTCCTCCCTCTGCTGTGATCTGGACAGCCCAGGGAGCACATCCAGGTCACAGCAGGGAGCTCTCCTGTAATAAGTATAGGGTCGGAGCGCAACTATCAGAGTGAATGCACAGAGGGCTGCCATAAAGGAGAGGAGTAAGTTTTGTTACACACAATAAATCTAAGATGTCACCCCCAGTGCTTCAGTAAAATTAGAATTAAATAAAAACTAAATAAGCAGTGAGTTTAATTTTGTATTAAAAATACTTGATTCAATAATCACTATTATTTATACAAAAATAAAAAACGTAGCACCTTCCCTTTAAGGCTGGCGTTTTTATGTAGCCACAAACTAGGATGGTCAGATTCATGTAATCATCATTATAAAACAAAAAAACCTGTATAACTTTTACAAAGATAATCCAATCTGAGCAGTGGTTAACTATGTCTGACCACTACAGTGTATGGCTCTACTGACTGGTACTAATTCCATCCTGCTTTACTGGCAGTCACCATTCGATACAAAATGATCACTGGTATGCAATATACACGGCTTTTTCCAAGTAACATACAGCCAAGTGCTTTCACAGATGGCAGATCCGAAGGTCATTGTTTGACTACTGGCTGAAATGGCAACCGTCCGCACTCTGTGATAATGTTGATGGGTTAGAGACCATCTAGAATGGCGGCGTTGCTATGGATATTGGCATCTAGAAGGTTAAAAAGCTGCAATCCTGATCTGGCGCCATGAAGAGAAAATACGGCACTCATTACAGAGGCTTCAAAAAAAGAGAATTTTGTTTACTTACCGTAAATTCTTTTTCTTATAGTTCCGACATGGGAGACCCAGACCATGGGTGTATAGCTTCTGCCTCCGGAGGACACACAAAGTACTACACTAAAAGTGTAGCTCCTCCCTCCGAGCATATACACCCCCCCGGATGACAATCCAACCAGTTTAGTGCAAAAGCTGAAGGAGGACATCCACCCATAAGTAGAGATAGAGTCAAACCCGGAAGAACCGGAACCTCTGTCTACAACAACAGCCGGTGAAAAACACACGGAACAAGAAAGCTGCCAACAGGCAACAGGGAGGGTGCTGGGTCTCCCATGTCGGAACTATAAGAAAAAGAATTTACGGTAAGTAAACAAAATTCTCTTTTTCTTCATCGTTCCTATGGGAGACCCAGACCATGGGACGTCTCAAAGCAGTCCATGGGTGGGAAATAAACAGAAACTAAGAAGTAGGCAAAACCTAACTTCACAAATGGGCGACAGCCGCCCGAAGGACGCGTCTGCCCAAGCTCGCATCTGCCGAAGCATGAGCATGCACTTGGTAGTGCTTCGAAAAGGTGTGCAGACTAGACCAAGTGGCAGCCTGACAGACCTGCTGAGCCGTAGCCTGGTGCCTGAAGGCCCAAGAGGCACCGACAGCTCTGGTCGAGTGCGCCTTAATCCCCGGCGGGGGAGGCACCCGAGAACATTGGTAGGCATCGGATATGGCCGACCTAATCCAACGAGCTAGGGTCGGTTTAGAAGCCGAGAGACCCTGTGCTGACCTGTGGTCAGCACCAGAAGAGAGGTGCACCGCCTAAGAACAGCGGTGCGTGACACATAGATCCGGAGCGTCCGCACCAGATCCAGAGTAAGCAACGCTTTCTCAAAGCGATGCACAGGGGCCGGACAAAGGGAAGGCAATGAAATGTCCTGGTTAAGGTGGAAAGGAGACACCACCTTAGGGAGAAAGTCCGGAGTCGGACGGAGGACCACCTTGTCTTGGTGAAAAACCAAAAAGGGTGATCCCGAAGAGAGCGCAACCAAATCAGAGACTCTTCTGAGAGAAATTATGGCCACCAGAAAGACCACTTTCTGTGAAAGACGAAACAACGAAACTAAGAGGCTCAAAGGGGGGTTTCTGTAAGGCCGTGAGGACCAGATCAAGGTCTCAGGGATCCAGAGGCCGCCGGTAAGGCGGATGATGTGAGATGCGCCCTGCATGAAGGTGCGCACCTGAGCCAGCCGAGCGAGACGCCGCTGGAACAACACTGACAGAGCCGGGACCTGTCCCTTGAGGGAATAGAGGGACAGTCCTAGCTGCAGACCGGACTGTAGAAAGGACAGGATGGTCGGCAAGGAAAAACGGCCAAGGAGCATGGCCGGAAGAACGACACCAGGACAGGAAAATTCTCCAAGTCCTGTGGTAAATCCTGGCCGAGGAAGACTTCCGAGCCTGAGTCATAGAGAAGATGACCTTGGAAGGAATGCCTGAAGCCGTAAGGATCCAGGGCTCAAGAGCCACGCCGTCAATCTGAGAGCCGCAGAATTCTGGCGGAAAACGGACCCTGTGAGAGAAGGTCTGGGCGGTCCGGGAGATGCCACGGCACCTCTACGGACAGACGGAGCAGGTCTGGGAACCAAGCTCGCCTGGGCCAGTCTGGGGCGATGAGTACGACCCGACGGCCCTCCATTCTGATCTTGCGCAGGACTCTGGGCAAGAGAGCTAGAGGGGGAAACACGTAGGCCAGAAGGAACTGGGACCAATCCTGAACCAGCACGCACTCCGCCAAGGCCTGAGGATCGTGGGAACGAGCCACGTAAACCGGGACCTTTGTTGTTGTGCCGGGATGCCATTAGATCCACTTTCGAAGTGCCCCATTTGCGGCAGATTGACCGGAACACTGCCGGATGCAGGGCCCACTCGCCGCTGTCCACGGTTTGAGGCTGAGATAATCTGCCTCCCAGTTTTCTACGCCTGGGATGTGGACTGCGGATATGGTGGACTTGGAGTCCTCCATCCACTGAAGGATGAGTTGAATTTTCAACAGGGCTAGGCGGCTGCGAGTCCCACCCTGGGGATTGATGTAGGCAACTGCTGTCGCGTTGTCTGACTGGACTCGAATGTGCTTGCCCGCCGACAGGTGGTGAAAAACTACGAGAGCTAGGAGTAGAGCCCTGATTTCCAGCACATTGATCGAGAGGGCTGATTCGGACGGAGTCCAAGTGCCCTGTGCTCAGTGGTGGAGAAACACTGCTCCCCAGCCGTATAGACTGGCATCCGTGGTGAGAATCACCCAGGACGGGGCCAGAAAGGAGCGTCCCTGGAACAGAGAGAGGGGCCGAAGCCACCACTAAAGAGAGCTCCTGGTCTGTGGCGACAGAGCCACCAGCCTGTGCAAGGAAGAGGTCCCTTGTCCCAACAGCGAAGAATGTCCAGCTGCAGGGGACGCAGATGGAACTGGCAAAGGGAACCGCTTCCATTGACGCCACCATCTGACCCAGCACCTGCATGAGGTGCCTGATGGAATGACGGCGGAGCCTCAGCAGAGAGCGAACCGCCAGATGAAAGGACTGCTGTTTGACTAAGGGCAACTTCACAAGTGCCAGCAGAGTCCCGAATTGCATCCCTAGGTACGTAAGTTCCTGGGTCGGGGTCAGAGTGGACTTGCAAGCGTGGCGAGAGTGAGCGAGACACTCCTCTGAGAGTGAGCAAGACACTCCGCTGACAGTCTGCACTGGATGAACCCTTGACCAGAAGGTCGTCCAGGTAAGGAATCACTACCAACCCCTGGAGGTGCAGAACCGCAACCACTGCTGCCATGACCTTGGCGAATACACGAGGGGCCGTGGCTAACCCAAAGGGGAGAGCCACGAGTTGGAGATGTTCCTCTCCGATTACAAAACGTAGCAGACGCTGGTGTGAAACTGCGATTGGCACATCAGATAGACATCTCTGATGTCGATGGATGCTAAGAAATCTCCTTGGGTCATTGACTGATCGCAGAGATTCCATGCAAAAATGCCGCACCTGAACATGCTTGTTGAGATCCAGGTCGGAAAGTGCCGTCCTTTTCGGGGATTAAGAAGAGATTTGAGTAGAAATCTCAGAACCTTTCCCAGTCGGGAACTGGTACAATTACTCCATAGGCCTGCAAGAATGCCACGGCCTGTGAGAAGGCGACGGCCTTGGAGCAGGGGGGAGTTGACAGAAAAAAATCTGTTTGGCGGGCTAGATAGAATTCTATTCTATAGCCGTGGGAAATGGTAACCCACACCCACTGATCGAAGACGTGTTGAAACCACACGTCGCCCAAGAGGGAAAGCCTGCCACCGACCAAGGACGTTACTGGTGCGGCCAGATCTGAGGACGCGGCTTCATGCGCCAGTTAGTTTAAGGACCTTGGCTGAGTTAGTGGACGAGGCCGAGGGCTTAGAGGACGACCAGTTAGAGGAACGAAAGGAACGAAACCTCGACTGGTTCCTGCCCTGGACAGGTTTCCTGGGTTTGTGGCATGGAAGTACTCTTCCTGCCAAAAGCTTCCTTAATAATTTCATCCCGTTGTTCACCGAATAGACTGGTCCCAGAAAGGGAGTCCAGCAAGGAACTTCTTAAGAAGCATCTGCCTTCCACTCTCGAAACCACAGGAGCCTGCGGATAGCGAGGGAAGTAGCCGAGGGCACCGCAGTGCGGTGACAGTCTCCAGCTTGGCAGGCATGACATAGGATGAAAAAAACTGAAGCCTGGAAGTTAAGGCAACCATTTCGGGCATAAAGTCCCTGGTGAGGGAATGCATCTCCTCCAGAGAAGCAGAGATGGCTTTGAGAGCCCGCACTGCTGCAAAAGATGGGGAGAACGAGGCCCCTGCCGCCTCATATATAGATTTGCCAGAAGGACAACCTGGCGGACAGTGGGATCCTTAGAGAGGTGCCGTCAGCCACTGATACAACTGTTCGGGCTGAAAGTCTAGACACCGGAGGGTCCACCCTATGGTTATGCAGACATTGAGAACGCTGAGAAAATGGCGCCGTGAGCGAGGAGAGGGGGCGGGGCCTACTCTGAGAGCTGGATCCGGAGGGCCAATGAGGTATACAGGGGAGGGAGGCTTTCCTCAGTGAGGAGTGTCCGTTCCCTGTGCTGAACAGCCGCTGGGCGGAGCCACACTGTTCCTCAGTGAAATCGAAACTAGGCCTCAGGCGAAGCCGGGGCCTAGATTTAAACATGTGGCCAGCGTGCAGGCACCATCGGCGCGGTTCTCCAGTGAAAACTGGAGAACCGGCCGGAAATGTTAAAACAGACATATAACACACTCTCCCCCACAAATAAAGTACAAGGGACCCCTGGAAAGACCACTTTCTGTGGTAATAACGTCTCAGTACTTAGCTTGTGAGACGCAGGTGCCAGGTTCCTGGGGGGTCATTGCTCCGTCCGGCAGGATCCTGAAAGGGCTGCGGATGGAGACCGGTCTCCTGCAAAGCAGTGAGAACCGTGATGGCTCCCACTTCAAGCCAGAGCCCGAGGGATGGTGAAGGAGCGCGGCATGAAAGGGCTCCAGCCCTGAAATCAACCTTAACAGCACCGCCGACACAGTGGGGTGAGAAGGGACATGCCGGGAGTCCAGATTGGACCCGCTTTTCTTCCAAATCTTTGAAATCAAAAATCAAAATTCAGAGAATGCATGAGTGTGTGTGACCTCCTGAACACAAAGCATTGAACTGGTTGGATTGTCATCCGGGGGGGTGTATATGCTCGGAGGGAGGAGCTACACTTTTAGTGTAGTACTTTGTGTGTCCTCCGGAGGCAGAAGCTATACACCCATGGTCTGGGTCTCCCATAGGACCGATGAAGAAATGTATTCTACTATAAATCACATTGACAACACACGCAAAAAAGATGGCGTTTGACAAGAGATTCTAATAACACTGGCCAGCCCTGCACAACATACGGCCCGCGAGACGAAGGATGTTGTGTAGTCCGCGGAGAACTGGGTGGCTCCTGTCCTCATTCTCCTATCAATCAGCTGTATTTGTGTCTGAAAGATGCGAATACCGTTCAATAGTTCAGTACTAGGTGCAGGGACAGATCAGAGCAGAACTCGTTTTCTCAGGCCCCAGCGTTGTAATGACGCTGTGACCTCATCACAATGCTGCCAGGGCCGCACAGGCAGAAAAGGCCAGGACATGGCTGGAAACAGTAAGCACTCCAGGAGGAGCCAAAGATTATGCATCCTATGACGGGCTGCTGATAAGTCTTTGTGATTTTTTTTTTGTTTCTATGGTAATGAATGTTACATCACATGAAAGCCTTATGTGTCTAATAATAGGTTTTCAAAATGTTGTGTTTGTTGCTTATGGCAACCGTGTTCTACGCACACGGGAAAACAAAATGGCGGAGTCTAATGCAATATTCACAGCAACTGAGAGCAGAGGAGAGATAAAATTCTTGTTTCTGCAAGGAAAGTCCACGAAGGATATTCATGGTGATATGTCGCAGACATTGGGGGATCAATGCCCTTTATATTCTAAAGTTGTTGCCAAATTTAAAACGGGCCACTTCAGCACCAATGATGAGGAACATCCTGGACGAACAAGAGTGGTCGTTGTTCTGGAGATCGTCGATGCTGTGCACAACCTCATACTGGAGAATCAATGAATTTCAGGTAAAGCGATAGCAGACATAATGGGGATTTCCCGTGAACGTGTTTGTGTCATTATCCATGCACATTTGGACATGAGGACGCTATCTGCAAAGTGGGTCCCCAAATGTTTGACAACAGATCAGAGAAACATGCGAGTGAAAACTTCCCAGTCCATTTGTCAGCGTTTCCGGACTGATAACTTCCTGAAGCGACTGGTCACTATGGAGGAGACCTGGATTTATTTGTAGGACCCTGAAAACAAGGAGCAGTCAAAAGAGTAGAGGCACTGTGGTCCTCCTCGTTCAAAGAAGTTCAGGGTGCAAAAAGCCACTAAGGTGATGGTGTCTGTGTTTTTGGATAAGGAGGGTATGCTGCTAGTGGACTACCTTCAAGAGGGTTCCACTATCAATGGAAGGTATTAGATTGAACTTTTGGACAATTGAAGGAAGTTCTGAAGGCCAAAAGGTGGGGCAAGCTGTACAAAGGAATCTTGTTGCTGCAAGACAACACCTCCACTCACACTGCACAAGCGACCACGACAAAACTGGCAGAGCTGGGCTTCTAGCTGGTTGACCACCCACCTTATTTACCAGATCTAGCTCCCTCTGACTATCATCTGTTTCCAAACCTGAAGAAACACCTCAAGGGTACCAAATTTCACACCATTTCTGATGCCATGGTTGCTACGGATGCCTGGTTTGTGGCACAACTGAAATCTGTCTTTTTGATAGGCTTACAGAACTTGGAATACTGGTGTAAGAAGTGTGGTGACATCAGTGGAGAGTATGTGGAATAAATGTAAAGTTTCATCATCCTATCTCGTTTCTGAGTAAAGCCAAAGACTTAGCAGCCCCTCGTATAAGACTGCGTGCCCCCGATCAGGGTTCACAGAATTTTGGACAGTGTTTTCGCTGAGTCGTACAGTACAAGCACAGTGGAAGGGATATCTAGAAATCCCATGCCCAGTGAGCTTGTTTTTACCACAGCGAAAACTGACCTGCAGCAAGTCAATTCTCTCCGCAGGGAGAACAGAAGAGAGACCACAACTGCCTGAGTACGGGTCGTGGGCATGAGCAGCAGCGTTCTCCTGCGGAGGAAACTCGCGGCCCCGCAGGTCATAACCTGCCACCTCCAGGATGCAGCAGGTCCTGATCGTGGGAACATACCCTTATAGTGGAGGGACATTATGGAGCGGTGCAGGGTGTGGGAGACATTTTATACAGGAAGCACAGTGAGGTTCAATTATTGATTCAAGGGCACAGCATGGGAGATATATTTATGAGGCACTATAACAATAAAAGTAAGGTCACCATGTTAGGAAGTGCTGCAGAAGTCCAAGAACATTGAAGTCTGGAGATATGAATAGAGATGAGTGGAGCCATTGAAGTTCAGTGGGTTCAGCCGGACTTTAGATAGAGTTCAGTTCTGGACCCAGACATGACCTGAACTCCAATGGGAGTCACTGATTGGACAGTTCGGGTCTCCGCTCACATACAGCCAGACAAACAGAGCACTTCCGGGGTAGGGTGGTCGAGGTTTTTTTTTGTGCACACTACATCCAATAATGCACTTGTTACCACCAATGCGAGCCATTCAAATACTGCAGGCGGCTCGCACTGACAGGAGCACAGAGCGATGCCTGAGCGAGTGATTAGCATAAAAAAAAGCACCCGAACACCGTTTTTTTTTTTTTTTTAAAGTCCTTGTTCAGTACGAACACCATACATCACTTTTCAGGTTCACTCATCTCTAGAGACTAGCCCCGGGCATGAAATTTTATGATGGCGTTTGCGCTATATGGAGATAATAGGGATGGGAATTACTCTAATCAGGGTATCACTTATAAAAGGTACCTGGATGTACATGATTATTTGTGATACTGACTACGTCTCATCAGTGGTGTGTTCCCTGTATGGTCCACAGACTGATAATTGGAAACAATAACTCCCAGTATCTCCTTACCATTGTTAAGGACATACTGGGAGTTGTACGTTCATGTAATACAAGTGTAAATTGCAATTGATCCCTATACTAAGCGTAGTGATGTATTCATGTACTGATGGTGGTTGCGGCTGTGTATTCCTGTACGGATTGTGGTCCTCATCGTGTAGCAATGCATAACATACTTCAAGTTAAAACTGAAAAATCCTGAAAACTTACTTTTGAGATTATGATGATTTAGCGGAGTTTCTGCTCCAAAAACTCAGGTTACGTTTGTGTGTTCACACTGTTTTTTGGGAGCAGAAACTCTCCAAATACATCTCAAATACTCAAAACTTGGTCCTGATTATGTATTACTGTAATGCCAATGGTTCTGCTGCAGATTTACGTTACTACCCCTTTAAATATTTTTTTGCAAACTGTCTGATTGGTTTATTATCACAATATGGTCCTTAGACCAAAAAATGCTGTGCACCCCTGTAAT
Organism: Anomaloglossus baeobatrachus; assembly: GCF_048569485.1. NCBI lineage: Eukaryota > Metazoa > Chordata > Amphibia > Anura > Aromobatidae > Anomaloglossus > Anomaloglossus baeobatrachus. The sequence continues at coordinate 275,212,800 of NC_134357.1, read as the reverse complement.
AAAGTATACAGCATAGTTATTAGTCCATTCATAAGGGAGCACTGCTGGCTGTTGTATATAGCTGTTACAATATAGCGAAAACAGCGAGTCTGCCATGTGCTTTGCGAAGCCGCACGACAATATATTTAAGTGATATTTTCGTTAATAGTAAAGGTAACCTGTTATTGAAAACAGGGCACCATATTCAGGGAACAGGTTCACTTTAACACCGGAGAGCTCCCTGCAATAGCATGTAATCCCGGGCCTGTCCTTACCTCAATATACATGTTTCCATGGACCTCAGAGGTGGCGTCTCGTGGTAATCCACTACGAAGGTGAAGCCCGTCACAATTCTGCGAGACTACGTGGTGCACCTATTAGGACAATGCATTAGAAAAGCCAAGATGGGCCAGCGAGAAGATAGCACAGAGTACTGTCCACCATAGGGTGAGGGAGCTGTAGCCACCTACCAGCCCAGCCTTGTGTAATCGAGCAATGCACATGTGCGTAAAGGTCGGCTCCGCTTCACTTAGATCCCCAGTGCTGTGAAATAAAGCACAAACACTTAATAGAAGTCACGATTGGAAACATCTGAAGAGAACGTTCACACATCTCAGCCCTCACCTCACGCTCCGGCCCTTGTTCAGCAGGGTCCACACACCATTTGGTCCACGATAGTCAGGAATAGCAGCTGCCTGGTAGAATAAAGCAGACACGGCTTATTACTTATGTCTTATCATGACTGAACATCATCTAAGTGACATCACAGCCATATGCACGGATGAAGCAATATGAAGTATACCCCGCTTCTTGTGCATGTGCCCTATGCTTTCAGAGCTGATCTGGAATGACCAAACATCAAATAAAGGGGTTTTACCACCATAAAAAAATGCTTCCCATCTAAAAGACCTAGGAAAGATATGCAATTCTCCAACAGAATCAGAAGTTAACCCTTTTTACACACCAGACATACCTATATAGCCCGATCACTGGTCTCCTAATTTGCTTTTAATTGAATAGTTCGTCCACCAGCTGCTTCTCCTGTGGTGCCCGAGCATGCGCAGATATCGGTAGTATTCACACAGTTCCTATATCCTCCACATGTGGATATGTGCGCATACTCGGACACAGCAGGACAAGCCTGATAATAGATGAACGATGCGGTTTGAAGCACATGAGGAGACCAATGATCAGGTACATAGGCATGCCTGATGTAGACAAGGGGGCATTTCTGGGAATTCAAGTCTATGGGAGAAATGTATTATTTTTCCAAGAGATTTTAGAGAGGATGCTTTTTTTTTTCTAGTGGTAAAGATCCTTTAAAGAAGGGCATATGACTACATGCCCTCACCTGAATGGCGATGCCCAGATGACTCGAGAGGCAATTAATATAGATAATGGTGCTGTCAACCAGTAGATAACCAAGTTGGGAGCCCAATAAAAGTAGAAACAATGAATACTCACTTCCCGCGGGATGTTGGGCATTACTGTTCCCGGCGGGTGATGATGTCACACTGTTGTGTTACGTGCCCGCAGCATCCAATCTGCCGATCGGCTGCAGCAATCACGTGACATCACCCACTAAAATCAGGGAAACGGTGCTGCTGTGTGGGGTGAGGGCTCCTTGACTAGAATTGGAATCCTGAGTGACTTATCTACTAGTGTACAACCCCTTAAAAGCAAAATGGTTCATGCTGCCATAGTTCAGTCTTCAGGGCACTTTTCATTTTTGTGACCGGCATCCTCGACCCATCATGACTACCGGGTGTGCCCAGAGCACAATCAGCTGTCCATGTATGATGGCTACTACAACTCCACCACAGTGACTCGATCCTTACCGTGCTGATCCCAGCTCCAGTGTAGATCACCAGATCCTCTGCTCCACGTACAGCTTCTGCCAGCTCCAAAACCTTTTTCTGAAGGATTTCAACTCCATCAACAACCTAAAAAAGGCACAAAGGTCAATCAATACCTGTATATTCTTTACATAACCAGCAACGTCTGTTCTGTGGACCCCCATGTGAAACACCAACAAGCCCGACATCGGCATAACTTATGTATTCTCCAAGAGGAAGGACAATATTTTTTCTTGCATAACTCACAACATTTCTGCTGTTTTAATCGGAGCTTATCCGGAATTCTAAGAAATCTGCCATCATATGTACAGCTGGAGCTGGTCAAGGCTCTGCTCTCATGTCACCTAGGACATTCTGTATTAGGAAAAGTAACATAAGTGATCTGTGGAGGCCGAACCAATGGGCTGAAATTAATTCTGCTGAATATAATATAATAATTATTTTGTATGAGCCCACCCATAGCCCCCCCCGTATACAGTATGAGCCCACCCATAGCCCCCCCAATATACGGTATGAGCCCACCCATAGCCCCCCGTATACGGTATGAGCCCACCCATAGCCCCCCGTATACGGTATGAGCCCACCCATAGCCCCCCGTATACGGTATGAGCCCACCCATAGCCCCCCGTATACGGTATGAGCCCACCCATAGCCCCCCGTATACGGTATGAGCCCACCCATAGCCCCCCGTATACGGTATGAGCCCACCCATAGCCCCCCGTATACGGTATGAGCCCACCCATAGCCCCCCGTATACGGTATGAGCCCACCCATAGCCCCCCGTATACGGTATGAGCCCACCCATAGCCCCCCGTATACGGTATGAGCCCACCCATAGCCCCCCGTATACAGTATGAGCCCTCACATAGCCCCCTGTATACAGTATGAGCCCTCCCATAGCCCCCTGTATACAGTATGAGCCCTCCCATAGCCCCCTGTATACAGTATGAGCCCTCCCATAGCCCCCTGTATACGGTATGAGCCCTCCCATAGCCCCCTGTATACGGTATGAGCCCTCCCATAGCCCCCTGTATACAGTATGAGCCCTCCCATAGCCCCCTGTATACGGTATGAGCCCTCCCATAGCCCCCTGTATACGGTATGAGCCCTCCCATAGCCCCCTGTATACAGTATGAGCCCTCCCATAGCCCCCTGTATACGGTATGAGCCCTCCCATAGCCCCCTGTATACAGTATGAGCCCTCCCATAGCCCCCTGTATACAGTATGAGCTCTCCCATAGCCCCCTGTATACAGTATGAGCCCTCACATAGCCCCCTGTATACAGTATGAGCCCTCCCATAGCCTCCTGTATACAGTATGAGCACTCACATTGCCCCCTGTATACAATATGAGCCCTTACATAGGCCCCTGTATCAGGCACACACATCCCAAACACCAAAAAAAAACAAAACAAAACAAAAAAAAACCAAACCAACAACATAGCATACTCCCCTCACTTCCTTTCCCCCAGACCTCTGCTCAGGTCTCCACTGCACTGACTCTGTACAGCACACGTGATGATGTGACATCAACAGATCTGATGTCTCAGTCACACACGCCGATTGGTGGATGAAGGAGATGTCAACGCCCTCCTCCAATGTATCCACCGCTATCTGCATCCTCAGGATAGCGGCGATATCAGGACACTGGTGACGGAGGGCACAGTGCGGCCCGTGGGCCACTGTGTTCAGCCCTTTGGCTGTCTCAGTCGCACTTGCCAACTGGTGGTGGAGAGAGACTACGTCTACTTTTAACAATCAGCAAGTGTGACAGCAGAAAAGCCAAAAACCATGTGCCGCACCGTGCCCTCCGCCACTCGTGTCCTAATGTCACCATAAGGCCTAAGCCACATGGCATGAAAATCGGTGCGAGTGGAGTGCGATAAAAAAACGCATTGCACTCGGATCAATTTTAGCCTGTGTCAGCGCACATGAGCGATTATTTTCTCAACCCTAATCGGACCGAGAAAACAATCGCAGCATGCTGTGACTATAATGCGAGACTCTTTCTCTCACACCCGTTCAAGGCTATGGGGCGAGAGAAAAATCGCACTGCACTCGCAGGACACCGGTGTACCGCGGGTGCAGAGAGAGAATGGCAATAGCCGGCAACGGAGGAGAGAGGTAGAATAATCCCTCCTGCCCCTCCGCAGCGCCAGCCAGCCCATCCGCAGCTGAGGTCCACTTGCAAGGTTGGACCTCAGTCGCAGGGACACTCGCATGACAATCGGCTCCTGCTGTGCTGCCAGCGTGAGCCGAGTGTCATGCGAGGGGATCGCCGTAATCCCCATGTGGCCCCAGCCTTACACTCAGGATGCAGATAGCAGAGGATACATTAGTGGAGAAGGGAGCTGATGTCTCCTTCCACCATTGTATCCACCGGTATCTGCATCCTGAGTGTAAAGGAGATATGAGGATAACCGGTGACGGAGGGCATGGTGCAGCCCGTGGGCCACTGTTTTGAGGCTCTATGGCTGTCTCAGTTGCACACGCTGATTGGTGGATGGAGACGTTGGCTCCCTCCTCCACCAATGTATGCACCACTATCTGTATCCTGAGGATAGCGATGATATCAAGACATGGGTGATGGAGGACACAGTGCGGACTGTGGCCCAATGCTTTTAGCCCTTCGGCTGTCCAGAGGGCTGGATGTGCCCTGGTCTGCATTACATACATAAAGGGAATCAGGTTTTTGCCACCTAACCTGAGAGCAGCATAATGTAAGGGCAGAGATCCTGATTCCAGCGATGTCACTTACTGGGCTGCTTAGTGTAGTTTTGATAAAAATCACTGATTAATCAGCAGGAGATCATCATTACAGGACTACTTGGCGTGCTGCAGGTAGTCCAGCATATTCATGAGCTCTGTATAACTGCAGCTGAGAAAACATTGATTTTATCAAAATGACAGCAAACAGCTCAGTAAGTGACACATCACTGGAATCAGGGTCACTGTCTCTACATTATGCTGCTCTCAGATGCAAAAACGTGGTGACAGATTAGGGCAAATGAAAAGTATTGTAGTGCGCCTGGCAGGACTCAGTGCCGGTGTGTGTGTATGACGTAGACGTGTCATGCACCGCGGCTTCAGAATAAGGAAGACCAAGATGGCCAAAAGGGGAGGCACCAGTCCCGGAGAACGGCACCACCCATCCGACTGTTGTGCACCGGAGCGACCTTCTAGGTGAGTATTATAAAGTATTTTTTATGTTCTACACAGCGGCCTGGGCTCTTATATACAGCATGTTAGAATGATGTATATAAGAGCCCACTGTTGGTGGCAGCAGCTTATAGGCCCCAAACCTGGTGACAGGTTCCCTTTAAAAGGGTTTGCCGTTTCAGCACACTTTGGCCAGGAGCAAGGATATGTAAGACAATGGCAGTCAGCCTCCCATCAGCACCACCAGCTGCTCTGTACAGACAGTGCCGGGGATGACTCCGCTCCGCTGCACCCTGTGATTGGCTGCAGCGGTCACGTCCAGTGTTGTATAGAGATGTGTAGAGTGTGGATGTGACCGTTCCGCTGCACCCTGTGATTGGCTGTAGCGGTCACGTCCAGTGTTGTATAGATGTGTGTGGAGTGTGGATGTCACCATTCCGCTGCACCCTGTGATTGGCTGCAGCGGTCACATCCAGTATTGTATACAGTATGTATACAATGTGTGGATATCACCGTTCAGCTGCACCCTGTGACTGGCTGCAGCGGTCACGTCCAGTGTTGTATAGATGTGTGTGGATGTCACCGTTCGGCTGCACCCTGTGATTGGCTGTAGCGGTCACGTCCAGTGTTGTATAGATGTGTGTGGAGTGTGGATGTCCCCATTCCGCTGCACCCTGTGATTGGCTGCAGCGGTCACATCCAGTGTTGTATAGAGGTGTGTGGATGTCACCGTTCGGCTGCACCCTGTGATTGGCTGCAGCGGTCACGTCCAGTGTTGTATAGAGGTGTGTGGATGTCACCGTTCGGCTGCACCCTGTGAGTGGCTGCAGCGGTCTCGTCCAGTGTTGTATAGATGTGTGTGGATGTCATCGTTCGGCTGCACCCTGTGATTGGCTGCAGCGATCACGTCCAGTGTTCTATATATGTGTGTGGAGGTCACCGTTCGGCTGCACCCTGTGATTGGCTGCAGCGGTCACGTCCAGTGTTCTATAGATGTGTGTGGATGTCACCGTTCGGCTGCACCCTGTGATTGGCTGCAGCGGTCACGTCCAGTGTTGTATAGAGGTGTGTGGATGTCACCGTTAGGCTGCACCCTGTGATTGGCTGCAGCGGTCACGTCCAGTGTTCTATAGAGGTGTGTGGAGTGCCCCCGACCTGTCAGAATAATACCCCTGCCACCGACCTCCTGTTCCCGGCACCGCAGCCGTTCTCTCCGCTGTCGCTGCTTCTCCAGCTCCTGCACCAGCTCTCCATAGCTCCCCAGCAGCTCCCGCTCTCCGGGACTCCGCTCGGCCGGCCGCTTGTGCAAAATTCGGGCGATCTGCAGAAAAGCAGCGGGTCAGATAGGACCAATCACTGGATCCATGAGCCGCAGACACGTGACTGCTCCATCATACCTGTCTCCGCCGCTCCCGGTGCTGCTCGCGCAGCACTATTTGTTCTCGGGCTTCTGCTTTCCGTTCCGCACGGCCCATGTTACCGGTAACTTGTAAAAAAAAAAAAAACCCTTCTGCTTCCGCGAGCGGCTCCGAACCGGATGTGATGTCATTCCTACTGCCGGAAAGGCCAGTCACGTGACCGGCAACAGAATGCGTAGAACCTGCCTGGGAATGGCGCTCCTAGCAACCAGATACTCTCACGACCAATCACATTCTAGCTCTCATTTGTATAAAACAGATTAACAAATAGTATCTAACACTGGATTGGTGGCTGCAAAAAAGTGATTTATATATGGCATATCCACAGGTGAGGCCTGCATCTGTCTACAGAAGAGGGCCTTGTCACGAGCTGTTGTCAATCCTTAGGTGGCCACACTTATGTATGGAAAATATGGAATTGACGTATATAACCCAACAAACTTTGAATATTATGGACTGTAGATGGTGGAATAGTCAAAGTATTTGCAATATTACATTGAGGAACATTTTTCTGAAATTGTTCCACAATTTGTAGATGCAGCTGTTCACACATACCTCCCAACTTTTCAAGAAAAGAAAGAGGGACAAGGTACGGGGCGCGCGCAGCGGCAAATTTTGACCACGCCCCTAGCCACACCCATTTGGAAGTAAGGCTATGTCCGCACGTTGCTTTTTACCTGCTTTTTATCTGCTTTTTACCTGCTTTTTTGCTGCTTTTTCAACTGCAGCGTTTAATGCCAAAATGGTTGTGTTCTGCTTTTCAAGCAAAGTCTATGGGAATTTGGTTTTCTTGTCCGCACTATGCAGTTCAAACTGCTGCCTTTTTGTTGCAGAACTTTGGTCAAAAACTCAGCTTTGCAGTGCAAAACCCAAATGGCAAAAACAATTGACATGTGAATTGTTTTTGCCATTTGGGTTTTGCACGGCAAAGCTGAGTTTTTGACCAAAGTTCTGCAACAAAAAGGCTGCAGTTTGAGCTGCATAGTGCGGACAAGAAACCCAAATTCCCATAGACTGTGCATGGAAAGCAGAACACAACCATTTTGGCATTAAACGCTGCAGTTGAAAAAGCAGCAAAAAAGCAACGTGCGGACATAGCCTAAGGGTCATTCAGCAGATGTCCCGGACTGTTCATTCATATTCATAGCAGTCAGATTTTTTTATATTTCTGTGTCACTGTAACGGGGTGCCAGGGGTGCCTCGGGGGTTGTAGTCATGGCCCCTTTTTCTATCAGGCTTACCCCCAGCTCCGCCGTCACTTTTGGGACAGGAGATGACTTGGTGGGGCAGAGTGTGGTGGTGCAGATAACGGCGTCAGATGTACAAACACTTTGCAGACGTAGGTCGATTGAACCAGCAGGCATGTTTATTGAACACTTCTTCATCACAGAGGCAACACAAATCAGATGACTTCACACTTTTGCTAGGGAAAACCTGTTCTGGACGTCTCCTCTAGTGGGGATGTGCCCGGCTACTCCACTTCACCTGGCTCCCACTCCGGCTAACACAGACTGGACCCACACCAATACTGCTTCACCCTTGAGGACACTTCTTCTCTTCTTTTCCTTCGCTTTCCTGTCCACCCAGCTGCCACACTCTGCCCCTTCTGCTTCTTCTCTCCCGTCCCGGACTCAACTGCCTCTGACTCAAACTTTTTCCTTAACAACTCTCTTTCTCCCTCCCCTTTCTCCTGCCGGCTCCTCCTTTCCTCTACCCTGTTTCTATGGGGACAGCCGTCCCACCCCGCCACTAGGGGACCCACTAAAACAGTAAAAACATTTTTTATTAACATCAGCATTAACAACTCTCAGGGGAAAACACCTCCTTGTAAGGGGTCTGCCCACCCCTTACATCACTATATGACATGTTGCTTATTTGTGCCTATCAATCTGTGTTCACACGTTGCATAAATTCTGTTTCTTTTTATTTCTGTCTGCACCAAACTACACAATAACAATCTTCTCTGTTTTTTCCATTTTTGCTGCATTTTTTCTGCCTTTCTTCCATTATTTAATGTGTTTTTGGTTCAGATGTGAATCTGCGTTTTTAAGTGTTTTTATTGTACTGAGAAGCTTTTTCCTGCATTTTTTTAAGCTCTACATAGAAACCTCCAGAGAAAACCCCCCCGAAAATCGCAGAATTCAGCGGCGTCTTCTGGAATCACATCCACTTTACTTGGATAATTAAACACAGCAGAATAAATGTGCAAAAAAACAGCAGAAAAAAATGCAGCATTTACACTACATGTGAATATGGACTAATTGTCCAAGCAAAGTGGATCAGACGTCCTGAAATCTCCGCTCCTGGTGCGTGGAAAGACGCCGCTGAACGGTGCGGATTTGGTGTTTCTTTCTTTATACGCTTCAGGATTCACATCAGCAACAAACATGTATCAAATAAGGGGGACAATGTATAAAAAATACCGCAAACGCAATAATCAGAGAGCATTGTTATTGCGCTTGTGGTGCGGACACCTGCAGAAAAAATGCAGCATTTACGCTATGTGTGAACACGGCCTCAGTGATACATTTTTATTACATTTTTTATGGGTTTTAATAAAGAAAAATAATAAATTGCGCCTTTTTGTTCCCGCCATTTACCGATCCCCATAAATAATCTGATAGCTGTGTTGTTCAGGTCATTACGATTACAGGGACACCAAATATGTCCATGTTATTTGCTGATTTGTGATGTTTATTATTTTATAAAAAAGTGTAATAAAATTACATTATTCTATTTTTTTTAGTAATTTTTTTAGAAGAAAAAAAAATCCTCTTTTCCTCTCTCTAGAATACAGGAGATAGAGACACTGCTGTGTACAATGGAGCTCTATGTCCTGTGTAATCTGCTGTGTAAGAGGCTGCATTGTAGGTTCATTTATGTGAAATCCTCCCTCTGACATCATCAATCCTAGTGGCTCAACAGCTAGAGCAGCTCGGAGAGCGAGGAGGCTGCTGGACACAGGTTTTGAACGTTGCTGGTTTGAATCCAAGGTGGTGAAGATAAAAAAAAAAATTGTATTTGTATTTTTTTCTTCATTGCTTTATAGTAGTTTTATGGGAACAAATGAATCTGACTCTTTCCTTCACCTACATTGAGATACAGTATTTATCTATCTATGATTCTATCTATCTCGCCATCTCTCTCTCTCTATCATTATATCTATCTAGAATTCTATCTATCTAGGATTCTATCTATCTAGGATTCTATCTATCTATCTATCTATCTATCTAGGATTCTATCTATCTCGCTATCTCTCTCTCTCTATCATTCTATCTATCTAGGATTCTATCTATCTAGGATTCTATCTATCTATCTATCTATCTAGGATTCTATCTATCTATCTATCTAGGATTCTATCTATCTATCTATCTAGGATTCTATCTATCTATCTCTATCTAGGATTCTATCTATCTAGGATTCTATCTATCTAGGATTCTATCTATCTATCTAGGATTCTATCTATCTATCTAGGATTCTATCTATCTATCTAGGATTCTATCTATCTATCTATCTTGGATTCTATCTATCTAGGATTCTATCTATCTATCTATCTATCTAGGATTCTATCTATCTATCTATCTATCTAGGATTCTATCTATCTATCTAGGATTCTATCTATCTATCTATCTAGGATTCTATCTATCTATCTCTATCTAGGATTCTATCTATCTAGGATTCTATCTATCTATCTAGGATTCTATCTATCTATCTAGGATTCTATCTATCTATCTATCTATCTTGGATTCTATCTATCTAGGATTCTATCTATCTATCTAGGATTCTATCTATCTATCTAGGATTCTATCTATCTATCTATCTAGGATTCTATCTATCTATCTCTATCTAGGATTCTATCTATCTAGGATTCTATCTATCTATCTAGGATTCTATCTATCTATCTAGGATTCTATCTATCTATCTATCTAGGATTCTATCTATCTATCTAGGATTCTATCTATCTATCTAGGATTCTATCTATCTATCTAGGATTCTATCTATCTAGGATTCTATCTATCAATCTATCTAGGATTCTATCTATCTATCTTGGATTCTATCTATCTAGGATTCTATCTATCTATCTATCTATCTATCTATCTATCTATCTATGATTCTATCTATCTATCTATCTATCTAGGATTCTATCTATCTATCTAGGATTCTATCTATCTAGGATTCTATCTATCTAGGATTCTATCTATCTAGGATTCTATCTATCTAGGATTCTATCTATCTATCTAGGATTCTATCTATCTAGGATTCTATCTATCTAGGATTCTATCCATCTAGGATTCTATCCATCTAGGATTCTATCTATCTATCTATCTATCTAGGATTCTATCTATCTATCTATGATTCTATCTATCTATCTAGGATTCTATCTATCTGTCTAGGATTCTATCTATCTATCTATCTATCTATCTATCTAGGATTCTATCTATCTATCTATCTATCTATCTATCTATTTATCTATCTAGGATTCTATCTATCTATCTATCTATCTAGGATTCTATCTATCTATCTATCTATCTATCTAGGATTCTATCTATCTATCTAGGATTCTAGCTATCTAACTAGGATTCTATCTATCTATCTATCCCCCTATCTATCTATCTATGATTCTATCTCACTATCCATCATGTATGTATCTATCTATTATCTGTCATGTAGCTATATATCCCTCTATCATCCATCCATCATCCATCCATCCCACTATCATCCATTCATCCCTCTATCATCCATTCATCCCTCCATCATCCATCCATCCATCCCTCCCTCTATCCCTACCTCTATCCCTCTATCATCCATCCATCCCTCCCTCTATCCCTCCCTCTATCATCCATCCATCCCTCCATTCATCCCTCCATTCATCCTTCCATTCATCCTTCCATTCATCCATCCCTCCATTCATCCCTCTATCATCCATCCATCCCTCCATTCATCCCTCCATTCATCCCTCCATTCATCCCTCTATCATCCATCCATCCTTCCCTCTATCCCTCCCTCTATCCCTCCATTCATTCCTCCATTCATTCTTCCATTCATCCATCCCTCCATTCATCCCTCTATCATCCATCCATCCCTCCCTCCCTCTATCCCTCCCTCCATTCATCCATCCCTGCAGCTGAATAATCTGCTTCTGGTGTCTCACCTGCAGTATAGAGATCAAGATAACAAAATCTTCCTATGGTTTTCAGTACAGGCAGTAGCTCAGTGGTAGAGCTGCTGCCTTTGAAACAATGAACTCACAGTTCCACGTTCCAGTCCCAGCCCATGATAATTTAATTTAATTTATTCACTGCACTGAGGGGAGGAGTCGGGACATCAGCTGTGAGCCCTGGGGCTGCGGGACACACCTCTAAAATCGTGGCAGTCCCGCAGAATCCGGGATGGTTGGGAGGTATGGTTCACAGATTGGTGAACCTCTGACCATCTTTGCTCCTGAGAGACTCTGCCTCTCTAAGGCCATGTGCGCACTAGAAATTGACTTTTTCTTAGGCCCCCTTCACACGTCCGTGTCTCCGGTACGTGTTTGGTCCGTTTCCTCACGTGCCGGAGACACGGGCACACGTAGACCCATTAAAATCAATGGGTCTGCGCGCACGTGCGTGTTTTGCTATGGACCGTGTGCATGTGTGGAGCATACGTGTGCCCGTGTGCTCCACACGTAGACATGTCCGTTTTTCTCTGGCATCGCGGGTGTCACACGGCCCGCACGGATGTGATCTGTGTGACACGCATTGGAGAAAACACGTGTTTGTAAAAAAAAATTCTATGCTCACCTTCTCCAGCGCTGCTGTCTCAGCCGCTGCTGTCACTTGCTTCCGACCCCGCTCATTATGCTCATTGAATATTCACTACACTGCGGCCGGAAGCAGCAGCAGCAGCAGCGGGGAGTCGGCAGGACCGGAGACCGAAGATCAGCACCACGGACAGCAACGCCAGGGACAGGTGAGTAGAAAGTTTCGGTTCTCCATGTGTTATCACGGATAACACATGGAGAACACATGTTGTGGCATAAAAACAGCACACGGAGGACAATACGCACCTTTGACACGTTCGTGAAAAACGTTCGTGATTTTCACGGACGTGTGAAGGGGGCCTTAAGGAAAATCCAGACCCTCTGAAAGAATCCCTCACCTGCGGTAAAAAAACGCAACACATGCGGTTTTAGTGCGGATTTGCCGTGGTTTTTCCCTGCAGATTTTTACCATTATCTATGGCAAAAAACGCAAATACCTGCGGAAAACAAGTGACATGCTCATTAATTCCGTAGCGGAAAATCCGCGGGTATAAAAAAACCCAGTGTGCGCACAGCATTTTTTTATACCCATAGGTTTTGCTGGGGAATGACTGCAGAAACGTTAGGCACGTTTTCTGCACCAAATCCTCGGTAAATCCGCAGCATGCGCACATAGCCTAACATAATCTTTTCATACACAGCACTGTGATCCCCCAGCTGTTTCTCATTAGTACAATTTATATACTTTAGGCTACTTTCACACTTGCGTTGGACGGCTTCCGTTGCATTGCGTTGTGTGACAGATGCAACAGATGCGTTGCATATAGTGGCACAACAGATGCTACGGATCGTACAAAACAAGGGAAGCTTTTTTTTTTTTCTTCTTTACAGTTTTACCAGCAGCAGACTATTGTGAACGATCAGCTGATCACTCTTAATAGCCGGGTGCTCAGCTGAGCGCTCTCACATGCCGGCGTCCGGGCATGCCGGCGGGTGGGCGCTCAGCTGATCTCTCTCAATAGCCGGCAGCCGGGTGCTCAACTGAGCGCTCTCACATGCCGGCGTCCGGGCATGCCGGCGGGTGGGCGCGCAGCTGATCGCTCTCAATAGCCAGCAGCCGGGCGCTCAGCTGAGCGCTCTCACATGCCGGCGGGCGGGCGCTCAGCTGAGCGCTCTCACATGCCGACGGGCGCTCAGCTGAGCGCTCTCACATGTCAGCGGGCGGGCGCTCAGCTGTGCGCTCTCACATGCCGGCGGGCGCTCAGCTGAGCGCTCTCACATGCCGACGGGCGCTCAGCTGAGCGCTCTCACATGCCAGCGGGCGGGCGCTCAGCTGTGCGCTCTCACATGCCGGCGGGCGGGCGCTCAGCTGTGCGCTCTCACATGCCGGTGGGCGGGCGCTCAGCTGTGCGCTCTCACATGCCGGCGGGCGGGCGCTCAGCTGTGCGCTCTCACATGCCGGCGGGTGGGCGCTCTGCTGAACGTTCGGCCACCGAGAGACAAAATAAAGTTTGTGATTTAAAAAAAAAAAAAGAGAAGAAGAGCATGTGCAGTGAAATTCTACGTATTGCGCTGCTCAAAAAAAGTTACATGCTGCGTTTCTTCCACCCGACGCAGCGTCAAAATAACGACACTGCGTCGTCTAGCGGATGCAACGCTGACACTTGCGTTACAGTGCGTCGTCCATACAAGTCTATGGAGAATAGCGCAGTGCATTAACGGACTGCGCTATTCTCCATAGTGACGGACTGCGCTGAACGCAAGTGTGAAAGTAGCCTTAGCCATCTTTTAACTGTGTCCCAACTTTTTTGAGATGTGTTCCTGCTCTCAGTTTCTTAAGGAGTTAATTTTCTCAAACGAAATGGGGAAAAAACGTAACATTCTCTATCTGATTAGTGTTCTATAGTCTGTGGTGTATGAACATGGCTATCAAGCCAAAATCATTGACTATTTTCTTACATCTTATATAGCACTCTAAGGCTAAATCAGCAAAGAGTAGGGAGTGTTTCCAGATAGAGAAATAAACTTTACTTACGCAATGAATCCCAAGGCTGTTGCTGTGGTGGTCTCTGATGGTACTAGATAAGATAACATCCCGTCCACCACATAACTAGTGATGAGCGGGCACTACCATGCACGGGTGCTCGGTACTCGTAACTAGTGATGAGCGAGCACTACCATGCACGGGTGCTCGGTACTCGTAACTAGTGATGAGTGAGCACTACCATGCACGGGTGCTCGGTATTTGTAACTAGTGATGAGCGAGCACTACCATGCACGGGTGCTCAGTGATTGTAACTAGTGATGAGCGAGCACTACCAAGCACGGGTGCTCAGTACTTGTAACTAGTGATGAGCGAGCACTACCATGCACGGGTGCTCAGTGATTGTAACTAGTGATGAGCGAGCACTACCATGCACGGGTGCTCAGTGATTGTAACTAGTGATGAGCGAGCAATACCATGCACGGGTGCTCAGTGATTGTAACTAGTGATGAGTGAGCACTACCATGCTCGGGTGCTTGGTACTTGTAACCAACAATTGGATGTTTGGATGGGTGCGACTCAAGTTTAATCTAAATCAATGGGGGACCTTAGCAATTTTGGAGAAGATATTCCGGATAGTCACATCCCCCAATGATTTTCATTATACTCAGGTATTCGAGTTGCTCCCATCTGAGCATTAATTGCTCTTAAGAAGTACCGAGCATGATAGTGCTCGCTCATCACTACCGTAAAGAATGGGCCATGGTCGTTGCAGGGCTGATAGGACCTCCAGGGCTGCTCTGCTGGAGCGGCAGAGTATTCAAGGGGGAAGTCATTATTTCATGGTTTATAATATTCTCTATTCTTGCAGCTGTTGAAAAATCCCATGAACCCCATCACGTCTAAGCATACCAGGGACACTGAAAATTGGGGCAGAGAACTCCCATTATAAGGTTCCAGTCATTACTATATCTTTATTTTTCAGTAGTATAGAAATGAGCCATCATCACCTTCCTCAAATTAATTTCAGTGAAACACAGCTCCTTATAAGATGTTTATTGGCAATATACAATATAAAATAGACCTTATATCAAACATACATAATATACAACAGAGGTACTCCCATTTCATCCATAGCTGCAAGCAGGCTCCTCCGTATCTCAAGCGGAAATCCTGGACAGCCAGAGATCATGGATCAGAAATGGACATCCCAAATATACAGAAATAAATAACACCATATACACTGTTATATACAGATGAAATGCTACAATAATTTAGCAATAAATACCAGTATATATGTCCGTGAAGAGACAGATTTTCAGGAAGGTGGGTTCAGCAGAGCCAACCACAGACACCCCATCGTTCACAGTGAGACCACCTCATGGCACAATAGATTTTAATGAGAGGAGTTAAGCAACACTATTATCCCAAGGGTTAGCTTTACTGCGCGGGACCGGGCTATATTCTGCACTTTCCTATCCATCCATATAGGAAGGGATACTCCATATCCTGATTTATTATTAAAGTTCTTGACTTTGGTAAATCCTGGCACACGGAGTCTCAGCAGGCATCTTACATTTATATCTATTGTTCATTTACGCTCAGTTGTTACAGGTGTCCGGCTACTAGTTGGGCTACCTACCTATGGTTAGGGAAGCACTGCATTTATGACCATTGACGGGCGCATATAAATCAGTATAGTGGCCTGAGCACTAGCGGGTATAGATAGAAAAGGGCCCCTGTGCAAGCACAGTATATGGGCCCTTTGCAGCCCAAGAGCTCATCAAAATGCATAATTCCACCTGCCTACCTGGAGGTAGAAATGGGCCCCCAACCTCTTTGGCCCCTGTTTGGCGGTACCAATGATATGTCTGCCCCTGAGCCCGAGTCAGGATCAATGCCCAGGCATCTGTTCACCATAAGGACCCCTTGTAATAAATATAGCGATTGGTATACATTTTTTAAGTGGCCCTCTGTATAGGGCAATGCGACCATCTGCATTTTCCTATACAGTTAAACAGATAGAATGAAGACCTATACAAGCCAGCCAGAGGTACACACTTTTGGACTCGTCTGGCATACGGGGGCCAGAATGATTGGCAAAAAGTTTTCAAGATATACTTTAGTGTACACCTAGATAATCTGGATTGCCGTCTATTGACCAGAAATTGTTAAAGGTAGCTGAATCTGGATCATTTCTTATCAGCACACCTCAAATTAAGCGACTCTGATGCCTCTCTCCGTCGGCCAGAAGTAGATTTATATCATACAAAAACGGAAATGAAGGAGTCGTAAGGAACTTGGCAGGAAATGTTGCCCACAGCAAGAGATTCAATATTTTAGCGAATTTTCAACCTCCAATATCCACCTCAGGTCCCTCAATGCTAACATTTTAGCTTTCTTGAACTACTCGCTATATAAGGCTAGGTTCACACTTCCGTTGTTTTGCTTCCGTCAGGTCCGTTGTTGCGACGCAATGACGGATCCGTCGTTTTTGAGATGTCAACTGACGCAACGGATGTGTAATTTAACAGGATTCCGTTCACAGGAATCCTGTGAAAAAACTGATCCGTTGCCTCCGTTCCATCCATTGCGCATCCGTTCTTTGACGTATCCGTCGTGATCAGTTTGTGTTTGGGACAGCCCACTGGGTGTGCCAAACATGCTGGGCATGCTCAGTAGAGCATGACGGAATCCAGCGCTGGATTCCGTCGTGTGACGGATTACGACGGAATCCAGCACCATAGACATTCTGTATAGCTTGTGACGGACACCTGCGGAGTCCATTTATTGCCGCTCCAAAAAAGTTACATTCAGCGTTGCTCCCGCATGACGGTCAGTCACTAAACGTCTGATCCGTTCGCAGCGGATGCAACGCAAGGCTATCAGTCACAATCCGTCGCTAATAGAAGTCTATGGGGAAAAACTGGATTCCTGCAAAATATTTTACAGGATACCGTAATTCCTCAAGGCGACGAATTGTGACTGATGCAAAACAACGCAAGTGTGAACCTAGCCTAATATGACATACTTCAAGTGTGCCAACTTAGCACTGCCGTATCAGATTAGTCTAGAGTGACAGGTTGTCCACAAAGGCTATTAAGCTGCAGACATAGGGTAGGTGTGCAGGTTAGGCCACATGTACACATTGAGTATTTGGTGAGTTTTTTACCTCAATACTTGAGAGACAAAGCCAGGCGTGGGACAAACACTGAGGTAAAAAACTCACCAAATACTCATCATGAGAACATAGCCTAAGGCCACAGTCACGCATTGAGTATTTGGTGACTTTTTTTACCTCAGTATTTTTGAGACAAAACCAGGAGTGAGTGAAAAATGCAGAAGTGAACATGTTACATTCCCTCTGATTGTCCCACTCCTGGTTTTGGCTTACAAATACCGAGGTAAAAAACTTACCAAATACTCATCATGGGAACATAGCCTAAAGGCTACTTTACACACTGCGATATCGGTCCCGATATCGCTAGTGTGGGTACCCGCCCCCATCTGTTGCGCGACACGGGCAAATCGCTGCCCGTGCCGCACAACATCGCCCAGAGCCGTCACACATACTTACCTGTCCGGCGACGTCGCTGTGACCGGTGAACCGCCTCCTTTCTAAGGGGGCGGTCCGTGCGGCATCACAGCGACG
The DNA here is from genome assembly GCF_048569485.1 of Anomaloglossus baeobatrachus. NCBI lineage: Eukaryota > Metazoa > Chordata > Amphibia > Anura > Aromobatidae > Anomaloglossus > Anomaloglossus baeobatrachus. Next base: position 275,195,009 of record NC_134357.1, on the reverse strand, counting down.
TCACTGAAGCGTCACTGAACCGCCGCCCAATAGCAGCGGAGGGGCGGAGCTGAGCGGGACGTAACATCCCACCCACCTCCTTCCTTCTGCATAGCAGCCGGGAGGCAGGTAAGGGGAGCTTCCTCGTTCCTGCGGTGTCACACGCAGCGATGTGTGCTGCCGCAGGAACGAGGAACAACTTCATTACTGCTGCAGTAACGATTTTTAAGAATGGACCCCCATGTCGCCGATTAGCGATTTTGCAACGATGCAAAATCGCTTATCGGTGTCACACGCAACGGCATCGCTAATGCGGCCGGATGTGCGTCACAAATTCCGTGACCCCAACGACTCCGCATTAGCGATGTCGCAGCGTGTAAAGCCCCCTTAAGGCCTTGTGCACATATTGAGTATTCGGTGAGGTTTTTTACCTCAGTGTTTGTAAGCCAAAACCAGTAGTGGGACAATCAGAGGGAAAGTAACATGTTCACCACTTCTGTATTTTTCACTCAGTCCTGGATTTGGCTTAGGGTACCGTTCCACTTGTGTTTTGCACGGTCGAGTGCAATCTGATAAAACATTAGATTGCTCTCACTCTAGTGCAAAACTATGGGGCAGTGTCCATCTGCGATTGATTTCTCATGCCATAGCAACATGCGGAATGAGTCGCAGCATGCTGCATTTGGTAGCCAGTCTCAGCTCACAGGCACCTATGAAAGTCTATGGGAGTGTGTGTGAAACATCGCACTGCACTCGCATGTCATACGAGTGCAGTGCGATATAGGCAGAGACAGGCAGCGGAGGAGACAGGCAGCTCCCACCCTCTTCTCCGCAACTGTTGATCGCAAGATCACATCACAGTCGCATGACCCTCGGCTGACACTTACAGCAGAGGGTCATTAGCATATCGCTCTCGCATCGGAAGTTAAACGCTAGTGAAACCGAGCCCTTACAAATACTGAGGTAAAAAAACCTTTGCAGGAACTGTAAAAGGCAGTGTTTTATTATCATGGATTTTCATAAAACACTAAACACTGCAAAAACGCCCTTTGTAAACATAGCCTTATAGAGGATTCTGTGCACATAGGCAGCCATTGTTCTCGGCAGCACAGCTCCTGTTTACATAGGATGATGTGCTTACAAAAATGATGCTATTTTAAAGCAAACCAAAAAATAATTTCACCCACGGAAAGAGAGATTTGCTCATCAATCAGGTGACAGGCACTCTAGTGAGACCTCACCATTATAAGAATCATAGTGTAAATGTACTTTTACTATGGCAGTAGTTTGTTTACTAGCATATTGGTTTTCTTTATAAGATTGAACGGTCAGATACCTACATTTTTGTTGTTCCAATTGACTGTATGCTTTATTTTTTTAAATAGCTGATCGATATTTTTCCTGTTGATTTTACTGCAAATAATGATGCTCCACAAGTATGAGAAGGCTACATACTCATAATCTATGCTGATTATAATAGTCTTTGCTCTATCGGGAACCTGTGATGGTGAAAATGGTACCTGATCTGCAGGCAGGATGTTATAGAGCAGGGGGAGCTGATCACATTGGTATACATTTTGTAGGAATAGTTTTAGTTCCATTCGCACCCATAGACTTGTATGGGTGCGCGAGATCCGAGACACACTGCCATTCACACCATGCTGTAATTTCTTCCTCAGGCCGATTACAGCAGATCTGACCTACATCATTGAATACATTGGGCCAGATGCAATCCGATTTTCTTATGAGATTGCACTTGTCCAGTTCATACGCTCATGTGACTCTGGCCTTGTACTGAAACTTTTCCGAAAAACCTATATATCATTTTACTTTATTCCATCCTGTCGACAGATCGGACTGCATGACGAATGTGACAAGTTCCCCTTAAAGTTGGTCTAAAGATATCAATAAGGATGGGATACAATATGCACCCTTCGCAGTGCTGCCTTTCTCTCATCTATTATTAAAGGTAACCTGTCATTTTCGAAAAACACTATGTACCTGAATATACGGGATTAATCTGCAGATAAATAGCATTATAAAGCTGCCGAGATGCCTTATTTCCTCTTAGTCGTGAGGGCATGCAGAGAGCGATTAAAATCATTGATTGTAAGCCCAGATGTGCTGTTGAGCTGGCTGTCAATCAAAGTGCTGGTATAGTGAGCATGCTCCCTGCACCATCCCTATGACTCAAAGCTCCCAGATGGAAAGAAGTACATTTTCTCCCAATAGCTGCACTTTCAGTAAGACAGCTGGGCAGTATTGGAACACTATTAACCTGATTAATTCCTATATCTGCTGCTAAATAACGTTTTCCGGGGTGAAAGGTTCTCTTTAAGGATTGTTGGTGCATGACGAGCATATTAGAGATGAGTGAGGACTACCATGCTTGAGTGCTTGGTGCTTGTAATGAGCAGTTGGATGCTTGAATGAGTGTGACTCAAGCACCCAAGTATAATGGGTCAGTGGGAAACGCAAGCATTTTTCCGGGAAATATTCCGAAAAAATGCTGGAGTTCCCCGTTGGCTTCCATTATAATCGGGTACTTAAGTCGCACCCATCCAAGCATCCAACTGCTCATTACGAGCAACGAGCATGGTAGTGCTCGCTCATGACTAGTTACGAGTACCAAGCACCCGTGCATGATAGTGCTCACTCATGACTAGTTACGAGTACCAAGCACCCGTGCATGGTAGTGCTCGCTCATCACTAGTTACGAGTACCAAGCACCCGAGCATGGTAGTGCTCGCTCATGACTAGTTACGAGTACCAAGCACCCGTGCATGGTAGTGCTCGCTCATGACTAGTTACGAGTACCAAGCACCCGAGCATGGTAGTGCTCGCTCATCACTAGTTACGAGTACCAAGCACCCGAGCATGGTAGTGCCCACTCATCACTAGTTACGAGTACCAAGCACCCGAGCATGGTAGTGCTCGCTCATCACTAGTTACGAGTACCAAGCACCCGAGCATGGTAGTGATCACTCATCACTAGTTAAGAGTACCGAGCACTCGAGCATGGTAGTGCTTACTCATCACTACTTTTTATATCTATGATTTACAACAAAAGTTGAACATATTACAGCATCTCTTGCATGATACGTCCGAGATCTGTTTTTTTGCATCTACACCATTGCCAACCTCCTCCTGTAAAAGTTATGACTGGTACAAAAAGTAAGGGTATGGAAACAAAAAAAAACAAAACAAAACTTGTACATTTAGTAAATGTACAGCTCTGTGAACCCTCAACATGATATTATCTGATAACTAATTCAGTAGGTCTTCAATATGTGTAATATGCCAAACATAACACAAAGAAATGTCTAAAATGGGCAGCAGCAAGAACAAGAGGTAATAATGTAGTTGACATGACACTGTGGACATTGGCATTGGGTTAGCCTTGTTTCCTACCATATTTGAGGTCCATATTACCTTCTGCATCGGACTCTTTAGTTTCTTTGTTGGCAATACAATGCAGACGTGAACACAGACCTTGGGTACTGACGACAATACAAGCTACACACCTTATATACTTATGATTGGGTATATTCTGCTGTATTTATCATACCAGTATGAGAGATATTAGCGCCATAATATATCCTATGTATATGACAAATTTTTGAAATGTGTTGGACCCTTATAATTTACAACATCATTACAATTAGAACTAACGTATTGTACAGATATCACTATTACGTCAGGGCTCCTCATTTTGCTTACAAAGCAAATTATTAGGAATGATGACATCATTAAGATGTCCAATGATGTCATGAATACTTGTATCCATATTGGGTATACAGTATGCTTTTTTAGCACTATGTACCTTACAACTAACAGAATAACGAACAATACCTCATTTTTACAATGCAACCAGCTCCTACAAAGCCAACACTACTTTACGGATTCTGACTTTAATTGCACCAGAAACGTGGAAGATCAGAAGTGGAAGGCGGTTTAGTGAACAGATTAGAACTAGTACATTTTTTGGGGGTGGGGGGGTCAAAAGGTAATCTACTCAACTTAAAATCTACAAAAGTTACTATCAATCAAATACTATAAATTGTGATGTCTGATCATCAATTACCCCAAAGGATTGGGCCACGGTACTATTGGTATAGCTTCTCTCAAGACAATCCCATCACTATCATACAACTTTCTGGCTTGGGTGGCCTCCAATAAAAGCGCAGAAAGGACCCCAGTGTCTTTCATGGAGAAACCTTCAAGGGAAGTCTTTCAGCACAGATTGACTGGTCAAACCAGGTACAGAGGGGGTTGGAAATGGATGAAAACAAGGAGGTGGGAAGATACACTTAAATATTTGGCCACGCCATGATGCACCGATTGCCCATATCGGCTTGAACAGTCATTCTGTGCTAACAATGTCCCTTTTAGCACAACTTACAAAAGTCTGGAAGTTATGGATTGGGCCTCAGTCAGTTGTGAGGCCTGCTTGACGTACAACGCAGATCTTCTCGATAAGTATAGTGCATACGATCAGAGAACAGATGGCCGTTCCCATCAAAGCAACGTAAAAGCAGTCATCAACATTTCTGGATATATAAATTTTGGCACAGAAACGCCACCAACTTCATAAGATATTCAACCACATAGACAACAAACCATAACATTCACTAGCCCAAGTGAAAACTGCACACTGACCACAACAGAACGCACATTCTGACAACACAGGACAGCACGCTGACCCAAAAACTGCATGACCACACACCACAAATCCAAAAAGGAGCAGCATAGTCTGAAATCACAAACTACACGACACACAGGAGAACTGCATATAAGGGCATCAGTCACTATTCCACAAAGAAGCAGAACCACCTGGCATCACACAGTACACACGGAGCCACGACACCGCGTACTTCAAGTATCCACTGCACATACTGACCCAGGACGAGTAGCACAACCTGACGTCACACTATACACTGAAGGCTCAACGGGACGGAAACACAGACAAAGCCTACGGACTTTCAAGTGTGGAAACTAAAGCTGGTGACTTTGCAGCTCTGTCACTAGCCATTCTTATGGCCAAAGTTTGTACTGAGTGTTTACACACCGCGTCATATGAAGCTTAGTGCGAGACCTCCCACTAATTATCACTTCCCCTCCTGCTGCAAAGACACAAATGCCAAAAAGTCATATTCCCAGCCACAGCACCCAAAACTTCAACTTATTGTATAGATTATCCTACTGAGTATCTGGAAACCTTTTCAGTAGATAAGGAAATCTTTGGGTACTTGTGCTTTGGGAAATGCTTGGAGAGGTCAGTAGTGGCATCATGTTTGTCGCACCCCTAAGAACGTGCCTCTGTTTTAGACTTCACTATGGTAATGACACTAGTGGCGGCTACTTTCCCTGGTATAAGAGGCCTCATGCCGGGTGTATACGGCCCTCTCGGAGGGTTGATGGGATTCCTTGCTACAGTCCTGGCAAAGTTCTGCAGAGCTTCATACTTTGACCTCAGAGAGTCCAATTCCTGGCGCATGCTGGCATTCTCGGAGGCAAGCTTCTCCACCTCCTGCTGCAATTCTGCCTTCTGCTTCTCCAGTTCTTCCTTTTGTGTTACCCGCTTTACCCTGCAGCTTGCAGCATAGCCACGGTTCTTAAGTGTACGGCGTCGTTGCTTCAGCTGGATGATCTCCTCCTTGGTCAAACCACGGAGATGCTGGTTCAGCTCCCGCACAGACATGGTGACCAGTTCTTCATCAGTAAGACTGGTGCCATTCTCCCCTGGCTCCCTCTTTACCTAAGTGTAAAACAGGAAAAGAGTACCAATGGCAAAAGGAAGATGCACATTAATGCTTGTCAAAGGTTGTATGTAAGTTCACATGACCAGTAATCAACCGTTAGAATGCCATTACGTTAAACGAGCCCTGCACCCAATCAAAGCCAGCTTCAGACATATGAACCATCAATGAGAAGTGAGCGGCCAGCCACCGCTCTGCCTTCCTGTTGATGTTCAATTCATCCGAAGGAATAGACAGTGAATTTGGCGCTGATTGGGAGCAGGGCACGCGTGACGTAACAACTTCACATGAGCCCCCTAGAGTGAATACTGGACGGTGATGGCACATGAGTCGATTATAAGTGTTTTTAATTTAAAGGGGTGGTCCACTAGTCAGCATTAGTGGCCACATCAATGTAAAGCTCATAAAGAAGGCTTTTTTCAAATACCTTGTGTAGTCAATTGTGCCTCTGAGCGGGTGCTATTGTGGTCCGCTCATCCCCATCATGTGACCCCCCCGGGTTCTGTGACCTCTGAGATCCGGTGATGTCACGTCAACTTCCAGCTGACCCAACATCATCGAAGCTGGCCCCAGTCTCCCTGAGTGACTGGGCTGTGGGTGGAGTTTCACCACTCATCACAGCCCAGCATCTCACACGCTTTCTCCTTCGCTGCAGAGCACCGCAAGCAGGAGAGATGCTGGTCTGTGACAAGTGGTAAAACTCCGCCCACAGCCCAGTCACTCACGAAGACTGGGGCCCGCCTTGGTGATGTCGTGTCATCTGGAAGTTGACGTGACATCACCGGATCTCAGAGGTCACAGATCCCGGGGGGGCGGTTTGGGGCCACGTGATGGGGATAAGCGGATCACAATAGCAGTGCTCAGAGGCAGAATTGACAACACAAGGTATTTGAGAAAAGCCTTCTTTTTGAGCTTTACATCACTGTGGTCACTAATGCTGAGTAGTGGACCACCTCTTTAATGGGGGGGCAAACATGGTGAATGTTTGTTTTTGTTAACATTAAAGTCTACGGAAAACAGATCCGATTAAGGGGGTTCTCCACTACTTGGACAATCGCTTTAACCCCTTCAGCCCCCGGGCACTTTCCGTTTTTGCGTTTTTGTTTTTTGCTCCCCTTTTTCCGAGAGGCGTAACTTTTTTATTTTTCCATCAATCTTGCCATATGAGGGCTTGTTTTTTGCGGGACGAGTTGTACTTTTAAATGAAACCATAAGTTTTACCATATAGTGTACTGGAAAACGGCAAAAAAATTCCAAGTGCGGAAAAATTGCAAAAAAAGTGGGATTGTACAATAGTTTTTGGGATATTTTATTCACCGTGTTCACTATATGGTAAAACTGATGTGTGGGTATGATGCCTCAGGTCGGTGCGAGTTTGTAGACACCAAACATGTATAGGTTTACTTGTATCTAAGGGGTTAAAAAAAATTCACAAGCTTGTCCAAAAAACGTGGCGCACGTTTTGCGCCATTTTCCAGAACCCGTAGCGTTCTCGTTTTTCAGGATCTGAGGCTCAGTGATGGCTTATTTTTTGTGTCTCGACCTGACGTTCTTAACGGTACCATTTTTGCGCAGATGCTACATTTTGATCGCCTGTTATTGCATTTTGCGCAAAATTTGCGGCGACCGAAAAACGTAATTTTGGCGTTTGGAATTTTTTTGCCGCTACGCCGTTTACTGATCAGATTCATTGATTTTATATTTTGATAGATCGGGCATTTCTGAACGTGGCGATACCAAATATGTGTGTATTTTTTATTTTTGTAACCCTTTAATTTTCAATGGGGTGAAAGGGGGGTGATTTGAACTTTTAGGTTTTTTTATTTTTTTTAAATTTTTTAAAACTTTTTTTATTACTTTTTTTTTTTATTTTACTAGTCCCCCTAGGGGGCTATTGCGATCAGCAATCCGATCGCTCTGCACTATCTGCAGATCTCAGCTACAGAGCTGAGAACTGCAGATTTGCTGCTTCACTTTCAATGCCGGCTGTATTCCGGCATTGAGAGGAAGTGACTCATGTTAGCTTCAGGCTTCATCACATGACCCTGTGCTACCATGGCAACCGCCGAAAGTCACGTGATCATGTCACGTGACTTCCGGTGGGGGCGGGGTAAGTGACTGTCATGGCGGCGCCCATATATATATCGCTGCCAAGACTTTGGCAGCGAAATGTAAGGGGTTAATGGCCGCGGGTGGAAGCGATTCCACCCGCGGCTAGCAGGCACACATATCAGCTGTTGATAACAGCTGATATGTGCGCCGATCGCCGCCGCCTGCCGGCGGCAGGGGGCGGGGCTTACCGGCACACGATCCATGACGTATCTAGTACGTCATGGGTCGTTAAGGGGTTAACGTTTTTCTTTTCCATAGACTTCAATGTTAAAAAAAAAACTGATCCAGGTGAAATAATTTTTTTTAGCAGGTCAAAAAAGTTGTGTCTGCGCAACTTTTTTGTCACTGGATTGTTGTTGGATCCATCTTCAGCTGCTGTCACACATCAGTTTTTTTGCCATCGGGCATGATCCGGCAAAAAAACAAATGCAATGTATCTGGCAAAAAAATGGATCAGTTTTTTCCATCAGTTCCTTCAGTTTTTTGATGGATCCGTTGTGTTACTGAGCATGCTCAGTTCACAAAAACGGATCCGGAGGCCGTATCAGTTTTTTGCCGCATTGTTCAGGATCCTGCGTCCATAGGCTTCCATTATAAATCACGCTGTACAGTGCCGTATCTGGCGCAATGCGGTTTTTCGCCAGAGACAAAAAACGTTCCCATCAGTGTTCCATCCGGCCACCGCACAAATAAATGTTGCCAGATCCGGCGAAAGCCAGATGGAACGCCAGGCCATCAGGCACAACCTGGCGCTAATAGAAGTCTATGGGGCGAAAAACGCATCCGGTGGCAACAGACGCCGGATGCGTTTTTTCATGTTTTTGCCGGATTGTGCCTGATGGCAAAAAACTGATGTGTGAAAGCAGCCTTAACGGACGATTACTGGACATGTGAACATGGTCTTACACATAAAGTGGAAAACTGGCAGAGTGGGCTATGTGACCTGCTCCAACACCAGGGACGCAATACATAAAACGAACAGATCACGGGCCAGATTATTGAACCTATTGACATTTATACACTGACTATTTAGCTTCTTTATAACGGAATGTCAAAAGCACATGACGAGTCGTTAAAACAGCAATGTTACAAGAAGTAAAGCAGAATAGGAATATAATCTGGGGACCCCAACATTCTAGAAGTTACGCCCCTCTAATTCTAAAAATGATCCCTTGGTCTTAACAGTCTAGTGATATTTTAGCTGATTTCATCTGTTGGATTTTATGGTATGGTGGTCAACTTTAGCCTTGAGGTCGCCAAGTCAGAAGGTGAAAGGGCATTTGTTTTGTACCCAGCACATGTTCCACCCATAATGCATCCGTTAGTAGATTTAGGGCTACATTAAGGCAAAAGTATGGGGTGTTCTTACCTTCAGAGCTTTGCTGTTTCCCTTGCTGAGAGTCGTCATGCCCTGGGAACCGTGTGTCAGCAAACTACAGAGAGAGGAAGCAATGTGTTAGCGTGACCTCCAAAACCTGGTCTATCAGCACATCATCCCGTCTGCCCCCTAACCTATTGCTGTCCATGTGTCCTGTGGTCCTGATCCCTGACCCAATTTAATAAAGACAAAGCAATTACAGTCCCCCGTGGACCTAACTTTAAAAATAGGCTGGGAGGGAAAGAGCAGCCGAGCAGGCGAGTCATGCTGAGTCAGCACAATGCTGTATCAGAGAGCAGCACGCTGTATCCTGTGTGTGCAATCATATACTGTATACATGTACACAAAAGGTATGGAACTGTATACACTGGGAAGCATCGCTATGAAGAACAATGCACTAGAGCTGGACATACTGTCACAAAACGGGAGCAGACACTGCAGCCCGATGTACTCCTGCCATATGCGACCGTACAACTAGGAATTCCTATTGTCACAGTGTGGCTCCAGATTCGTGGTCCGGTATACATAGAAACGTATGCATGGAACAAACCTTCAGCCCCCACAATAGTGTGATTTCATGTCATGTGTCATTGTTCGCAAAATCACCATTATATATACTGTATATACATACATATACATACACAACGGGGGAAATACGTATTGAACATGTCACCAATTTTCTATACATATGTTTCGAAAGGTGCTATTGACATGAATTTCTCACCAGATGTCAGTAACAACCATCCAATAAACAAGGGCAAAGAAATTAAACCATAGCCGTCCATAAATTAAAAAAAATATACTGTATATACATACATACAGTGTGTCCACCCATATCCAGTCCACTGCCATTAACTTGAGAACGGCGGCAGCTATAGGCATAGGAGTGGTGTCTAGGTATAGTAAATTAGCCATGCACTACGCAATGAAACCACCTATAGTGCCACCTGGTGGAAAACAACAGAGTTAGCATTTTTATCATTATACAGTGTGTCCACCCATATCCTGTCCACTGCCATTAAGTTGAGAACAGCGGCAGCTATAGGCATAGAAGTGGTGTCTAGGTATAGTAAAGTGGCCATGCGCTACGCAATGAAACCACCTATAGCCGCCATTTTTATCTCAAAAACGGAACGAGATAGAGAAAAAAAGTGAATTACAAATTTGTAGGGCATCATCAATTCAATACGAATCGACACCTTGCATACAGACATGCTATGATATTAAACGCATGACCCCCCAAAACATTGAATGCTGGTCACTCAAAGTGGTCACCGTCAGCTGCAATGCACATCTGGACTCTGCACAGCATACTGTATCTTGCTGCACATTGTGCAATATGGTAGGTGACATGTTTGCACAAGCATCTGTGATACGTCGTCGTAGGTCCTGCAATGTTGGTGGAGGGGTCGCAAACACCTGCTGTTTGATGTGACCTCACAGAAAGAAGTCCAATGGGGTCAGGTAAGGTGAGCGTGGAGGCCACTCCACACAGCGACCATACCCAATGACTTGTAGGAAGATCTCCATGAGGTATCGCTTCACGTCCGCAGCCTTGTGAGTTTTACACGTTCTAATCATTGCATTTATGTATGCAAGGTGTCGATTCGTATTTAATTGATGATGCCCTACAACTTTGTAATTCACTTTTTTTTCTCTATATCGTTCCGTTTTCGAGATAAAAATGCTAACTCCGTTGTTTTCCACCAGGTGGCGCTACAGGTGGTTTCATTCTGTAGCGCATGGCTACTTTACTATACCTAGACACCACTTCTATGCCTATAGCTGCCGCCATTCTCAAGTTAATGGCGGTGGACAGGATATGAGTGGACACACTGTATACAGTGATGCTATGGCATCGCTGTATGTAGAACAAGTGATCAGATCATTGCAGATTCAAATTTCCTAAGGGGTCTATTAAATACAGTAAAAAGTATAAAAAAAAGTTTAAAAAATATTGTGAAAAATATATCTAATGCTAAAATCACCCCCTTTTTTACTACAATAAAAATTAAGAAATAGAAAATTAAAAATTCATATTTAAAAT